>NW_011888798.1:2854926-2913427 GCF_000151845.1 Pteropus vampyrus | reverse complement strand
AGCAATCTGTCAGATGCAGAGTTCAAAACACTAGTTATACAGATGCTCAATAATCTCAGCGAGAACTTCAACGAAGAGATAAGAAACATAAAACTGGAGATAGAAAACATTAAAAAAGAACCAGTCAGAAGTGAAGAATATAATAACTGAAATAAAGAATACATTAGAAGGAATCGACAATAGATTGGATGAAGCAGAGGATTGAATTAGCAATTTAGAAGATAGTAGAAAACACCCAAGCAGATCAGCAAATAGAAGAAGAACCTCCACCATTACCAAAAGGGAGAGTTTATGGAGCCTCTGGAACAACATCAAGCATATCAACATTTGCATCATGGGCGTACCAGAAAGAGAAGATAGAGCAAGAAACAGAAAAAATATTTGAGGAAATAATGATGGAAAACTTCTCTAATCTGGTGAAAGAAATAGACATACTATCTTAGGAGGTACAGAGGGTCCCAAACAAGGTGAACCCAAGGAAGCCCACATCAAGATATATCATAATTAAAATGCCACAGGTTAAAGACAGAGAGAAAATCTTAAAAACAGCAAGAGAAAAGCACTTAGTTACCTTCAAGGGATCTCCCATAAGACCATCAGCTGATTTCTCAACAGAAACTTTGTAAGCCAGAGGGATTGGCATGAAATATTCAAAGTGATGAAAAGCAAGAACCTACAACTAAGATTACCCAGCAAAGCTATCATTTAGAATCAAAGGACAGATAAAGAGCTTCTCAGACAAGAAAAACTGGAAAAGTTCATCACTACCAAACCATTATTGCAAGATATTATAAAGGGACTTCTTTAAGAAGAAGGAAAAAAAAAAGATTAAAAATGTGACCAATAAAATGACAGTAACTACATATCTATCAATAATCACTTTAAAAGTAAATGGATTATTTGCTCTAATCAAAAACACAGGATGGCTGAATGGATATGAAATCAAGAACTTTACATATGCTGCCTATAAGAGACTCACTTCAGATCGAAAGACACACACAGACTGAAATTAAAGGGATGGAAAAAGATACTTTATGAAAATTAAAACAAACGATCAAAAAATCTGGGGTAGCAATATTTATATCAGACAAAATAGATTTTAAGACAAAGGCTATATCAAGAGACAAAGAACCCAGTAACTCCGCTTCTGGATATTTATCCGAAGAAACCCAAAACACTACTTCAAAGGGACATGTACATCCACATGTTCATTGTATCATTATTACAATTGCTGAGATATAAAATCAATCTGGGTGTTCATCAATGGATGAATGGATAAAGAAAGGGTGGTACATATATGCAATGGAATATTACTCAGCCATAAAAATGAATGAAATCTTACCATCTGCAACATGAATGGACCTAGAGGATATTGTGCTGAGTGGAGTAAGTCAGAGAAAGAAGAACAAATGCCATATGATTTCATTTATTGTAGTATATAAATAACAAAATAAACAAAAACGACAAACTCAGATACAGAGAACATTTTAATGGTTGCCAGTTGCAAGGGGTTAGAGGGGGTGGGTGAAAAAGGGGAAGTGATTAAGAAGCACAAATTAGTAGTTACAAAATAGTCGTGGGGATGTAAAATATAGCATAAGGAATATAGCCAACGATATTTTAATGGCTATGCATGGTGTCAGGTGGGTACTAGATTTATCAGGGTGATCACTTTGTAAGTTATATAAATGTCTAATCAGTATGTTATACACCTGAAACTAATATAATATTGTATGTCAACTATAATTGAAAAATAAGACATATTAAAAAAAGAAAAATTGAGAAAAGTACTGAATTTATCTATAAACAAACCTAGAGTAGCTCAAAACATGAAAATATTTTGAATCTGAAATATGGCATCACTTTCTTTAAAAAAAGTAAAGAAATTTCCCAAACTGGAAAATTTTTGTTTAATATTTGTAGTTATGCAAATTTAAAATTATATAAGTATGATTCATTTGAACCTAATAAAAATATGAAGAGGCAGGTATAGATGATAGTCCCATTAATTGATTATTATGAATTAAAGAAATAAAAACAGCTTTTACTTAACACCCACATTGTACTGTGTAAAAGGGAGCATATGCTATAATCTAGTTGGTCTAAATTAAATTTATTAAATACAAATAAACATATACTTATTGCATAGTCTTAAAAGTCTGTAAAATGAACTTCTAAAAGATAGTTAGCACTTAAAATATTAAATTTGTTTCTTCCTTTTTTCAGCTTTACTGAGATATAATTGACAACACTATAAGTTTAAGGTGTATAATGTGATGATTTCATATATGTATGTATTGTAAAATGATTACCACATCAAGGTTAGTTAACACATCTGTTACCTCTACCTCACTTGGTTACCTCTGTGTGTGTGTGTGTGTGTGTATCTGTGTGATGTGAACATTTATAATCTACTCTCTTAGCAACTTGCAAGTATACAGTACAGTGTCAACTATTTTCACCATGCTATACGTTTGACCTCCAGAACTTACCTATCTTATAACTGAAAGTTTGTACTCTAATCAACATCTTCCCATTTGTCCAGCCCCTGGTAGCCGCTCTATGAGTTCAACTTTTTTAGATTCCACATATAAGTGAGATGATACAGTATTTGTCTTTCCCTATCTGACTTACTTCACTTAGCCTAACAAGCTCAAGGTTTACCCATGTCGCATATGGCAAGAATTCCCTCTTTTTTTTTAATGACTGAATACTTTTCCACTGTGTTTGTGCATAGATATCACGTTAGTTTTATCCATTCATCCACCGACAGACACTTAGGTTGTTTCCATGTCTTGGCTATTGTAAATAACGCTATAGAGAACACATGAGGTTTCAGATATCTGTTTGAAACTGAAAAAAAAAAAAAAGGCTCTATATTATAAATACGCATAGCTGCTAATTCAATAAACTCATTTTTTCCTGACATGCGTCACCAATGTTGTATGCTTTTTATTCTTATTTCATTTTTGTTTACAGAAAACTGGGCACAAACCAGAAACTGTGGATTTGTGTGGAGCACATATTGAATGGACAAAGGAAAAATCAAGCAGAAAGAATGTCTTTCAAGTAAGACTGTTCAATTTATTTTTATTCCTTCTAAATCTGAGGTCTTTTGGATAAAAATAATACTACCTTGTTGTGATATTTTCATGTGCATTTTCAGATGCAACTAGTTGTGGGAAAGTCATGGCGAAAAACTGACCTCTCTTTTTTGTTGAATTTTGAGTGGTTTTGTTGTTTTCCCCTCATGACTGGTTGGTATCTAAACACAAAATATATGTTGTGTGTTGATTAATTTTACACCAGAAGTCATTGAATTTGCAATGTATTTGCTAGTTGTTTGGGGTTCAAACCTAGAATGTTTGACTTAAATAGATTTAATGTAGAATTTTCAGACGTACATAAAGTAAGATACACTAATTATGAAAAACTGTTTGCATTCATTGCCATTCCTGCCTCCTAGTCATAAATTATGTTAACCAGTGTGATTTTGGGGAATGTAGAGAGGTGACCAGCTATAAAAATTAGACCTTTTCATATTACATAATTTAATTTTTTTGGAAAAAAATAACTGTGATTAATAATTTCAATCATGTTTCATTGAATGGAAAGAACCAGATGAAATCCTTGAAAAAAAAAAGAAATAGGAAAACTTAATATTTCACAGATGACGTTACTAAAATCTCTTTGGCAATTAATAACTTTAGATTATGGAGGTTGATGTTTTTCTATAGTCATATGAGATTTAATTCACTTTTATATTTCCAAAGTAACCAATAACTTTATAGGTATATTTTATGATTTATATCATTTAGTATCCAAGGAACTAGATTATTATAATTAATATATTAAGCCATCTAAGACCATTTTGACCCTTGAAGACAAGTCAGCTCTATTCTTAAATGCATCACTGAAATTAATATATTGTATCTCCTAGAAGTATAAGTTGGTGAGAAAGTCTAGCTGAGGTCCCTGGCAAGAACAAAAAGTGGTTTCTAGTTTGTTTTGCATCTTCTAGAAGCTATTTCAGGTTTATCCAAATAATTTGGACCCATGTTAATTAAAAAAAAAAATTTCAACATATTCTGGAATAAATTATTTTGGGAGGTTCTAACATCATTCTATTTAGATATTCATTTTTTGACATATTAATGGTTTTTTACTAAAAAAGAAAGAAAACTAAACAGACTTGCCTAGAAATCAAAAGATTAAAGCCAAAAGTGATTAGAATGTGAATTTACAGGATCAAGATGGAAAAATAAATTTTTTCTAAAGTGAAGAATTGTAGATCAGTGATATGTCCTGTCTTCCAATTTCTTACTCTTTTTATTAGTCTGCTCTCAGTAACAAAATTTAGAGGCTGTAATCGTAGTCTCTATGACAACCTACATAATCAGTATGAGACATTTTGAACTGGATTGGGCGAATTAAGTGGTTTAGTTTTATTATGTATTGTGAGTTTAGCATCCTAATCACCAATGTTATAAAATAAAGACATGAAAATTTGGCATCAATATAATTCTTAGACAATGGAAACATTTAGAGTTGGTCCAAGGCAGCCTTTTTCAGTTCTTTTTGTTAACCTTATGAAGAGTTAAATTAGATTACAAAAGAAGATGATAGTCAAGTATGTGTGATATATATAGGGCCTCAAATATTAAAAATATTTATGTATAATTTTACATAGCTATAAACATAATAAACATAGATATATCTTTGAACCGCCTATACTGATGATACATATCAGCCTAACATTTTCTGAATATGGCTAAGCACCTCTCATTATATTTTTTTTACTTGTTTTTTATATTTCTGAATATAGGTGCTTCCAAATATATTAAAAACTATTTTCACTTTTAGTAGCTTTGTAGAGGTGACATTCTTGCCAGCTAGTTTTGTTTGTAAGGTACCCGAATAGCTCACGGGACCTCAGTGTTCTTATATTCAGTTTATATAATTTTTAGTATTGTACTTTTTAGTTTAGAGAAACAACAGGTTATTATGAGGATGTTGTGAAGAAAGCTAAAGAAAGATTCAGATTTCATTTCCTGCTTCATTCTTTTTGGGGTGAATCACGTGATTTTCACATCATGCTGAAATCTTTTTATCACCTAAACACATGAGCTTAGGTGAAATTTACTAATATGTATCCACAGATACAAACTATGAGAGTGAGCCTTTTGAGAGGAACCATATAAATAGCTTTTATAGTTATGTTAATAAGAAAGCTTTGGGAAAGATTGACCAGAGAACTGAATCTAGATGACTTGCATCAATATTTGATTAGATACTTTAGCTGGTCTAACTCTCAAATGATCAGAATAAACATGATTATATCTCAAAAACTTGGTAGTAAGACATTGTTCGGTGTTTGAATGTGTGCGTGCAAGGGTTTCATTACCTACAGAATAATGAAGTGTTTCTTCCTGACTGAAAAAGACCATCATAGCTTCAGCTGATAAGCTACAGCAGAAATAGCTTTAGAATGCCAAGTTTGAATTAGGCTTGGTGTTCAATCTCAGTCTATGAATTATAGATTACAGATATCAAATGGCTATTGAGATTTTTGGTTCAAGAAAAATCAAAGGAAAGCAAAATTAGAAATAATTTAGAATTCGAAATCTGTTTTTTAAAAGTTGATGGATTAGCAATTATATGCTACATAATTGCAGTGTTTGTAGAGAAGTCAAATTTAAAATGAATATGAAAACAAACAAAATATTACGTGCTTGAGATAATATTTGAAAGACTCAGAAGCACACATTTGTGACAAAAAGAAAAGGAAAGATTTCTTTTGGTTTGTACTTTTATATAGTTATTCATTTTCTTTTTGTATTAAAAGTCACATTTCCTTCATAGTCAAAGTTTTATTTAACTCTTGATGTCGATTCAATCTTATTTGATTGGTACATGGTAACATACCAGTGACAACGTTAGTTAAGCATTAAGGCTTGGTACTCAACTCTCAGTAAATCACAGTGATTGATGGTCATTGTCTGAGTAAGTAATAACAGGACAGTCTTTGGCCTAATTTGTACTTCTAATAATAAATTATATATTTTTAAAAAAACATCGGCAACTTTTATAATAAGTTAAATATAGACAAATGATACTATGTTTTTAAAAAGTATAAATGTATAAAAATATGCGTATATAATGTATATGTGTCTGTGTATATACCCACACCTAAGCTTGACCTTAGAATATAGGGTGATCGTTGCCACACATACACACAAACACAGAAAGACACTTTGTATTTATTAAAGGTCATACAAATTCGAAGTTAAATTAGTAAATGTTCACTGCTGCGAACTTTTATTTAATTCTGCATTTAGCATAATTGTCGAGGACCATCACAAGTTTGATGTAGCTTGAGAAAGCATTTAACAAGCAAGTGATTTGTAATGAGCTGTGGTACGAGTTTTCTTAGTTAACTTAAGAGCAACACTAGGTTTTCATCAGGGAAAGAGTGCATAAAAAGATTTATGTTCAAATCACATGTTTTAAACATTTCTGCTAAGTGCTAGTTTGCTCTTCGGTGTTTAGCCTGAAATTTAAAGCACTAAGGATTAAAAGGATTACAACATAATCTTAAATAATCCTAAATGTCATTTACAGAGAGATAGTTGTAATAACTAAATAAAACCATGTTAAAGGTTGGCAGTATTGTCAGGCAGCCTCTGTAACACAAGCACTGCTTCTGTCCCTTCTTCCTTTTCCTCGAAGATAACATTAGTCATTTACAAAGCTTTGCAATAGGGTGTTCAACTGAGAAAATGGCTGCAAAGTAATTTAAAACAATCAGTAATTTTTTAACTTTTAATATCTTCTGCTTCAAAGTTGAAGGAAAATTTTTACTAATGTTTTCTTCCTTCCTTTGAACACAAGGCTCTCTGAGTAAAATATTTTTGAAAGTCGGGGGAAAGGGAGTTCATGACACGGCTATGGAATAGATAGATGATACATCTATAAAATATTCCTGTTCTCCAAGGAGCGGCCTGCCCCCTTATTATATATACGATGGTCCCAAGCACTGTAATTAATTCCATACCATTTAATTTAGCACTTAAATATTCTTTAGTGCTGTCATGTAAATTAGTTTTTGTCTCCCCAAAGAAAATACAAAGACAGAGACTATATTCCATACTGCTTTATATGTATTAAACCAGAGGACCAGATACCTTTTAACTAATTCAGTGGTTACTGCTAAGGCTAGAGTTGCATTTTTTTAGTAAAAAAAAATTACTGTCATAAAGCATTTTAGGAATTTGTTTCCATAATATAGGCTCTGTACTCCAAGATGATTTCCAGAGTATCAATCAGCTCTAATCACTTTGGTAAATAGGGAGTAAAGAATAAGAAAAATATGGTTTCCTTGGTTCTTTTCATTACAACATATAAGATAGTAAGTAGATGATTACTCATTTAAAATAATTAAATAATTTTTACTCTAAAGGTTTATCTTTTTTCAGATCCAGACCGTGAGTAGGCCTCATTTTTTTCTGAGTTTTCTTTAAAATAACATTTTTTAAAAAAATGTACCCATGAACACGCAGTGGGTTCATATATCGATTACGTGCTTCGAGTAAAATGATTCTACTATGTGTGCATTATGGCTGATTAGCACTGTATCTATTGCCTGCTTGAAAGGCAGAAAAAATTAAATGACTCAAGAAGATGAAAGTCTATTCTCCTCCACCAGTACCAATTGATAACCTCAACAAAAATTATAATCAAATTTCCTGGATTTGAGGTTCTTTTTTAATATTTAAAAATATCTCATGGGAACAGGTTCTGTCCCTAAAAGTAAAGCAAATCTCAGAATAGATTTATCATTACTTGCATTACTTTTCTGATTTTGGATGGAGTCTTCTGGCTATAATGTATATTAAACATATTCATGTAATATTTTCCATGGATATGCTCTACATTTAAACATAATTTGATTGCTCTTCCTGATCTGAATATGTCTTAGCTTAAAATGTTTAAGTACTGCTTACATTTATTAATGCGAAGATAATTTAATAACATCTTGGAAAATGTCATTTTAAGCCAAAAGGAAAACTACTGGTATTTTGCTTTTATCCATTTTCTTCAGCTAAAAGTGGTGGTTTAAATAAATTTGAGCTTTTACCAATTTTCTCTTTCATTTTTCAATGCTTATAGTTAGACTAAATGCAAAAGGATGATTCTTCACATTCATATATGCATTAGATTTCAAGTAAAGCTGGTTTTACTTCAGAGAATTACTCACAGTATCTTAAAAGGCATAGCATTAAAAATAAACCAGAGTAAGAGCAGCATTAATATCTAATACAGTTGTTTTTTGCTTTCTAGTTTGTCCCCAATCATTTTATCTACCGATTACTCATCCATCATTTAGAAGGTGCAGTAGAGAGAGCACAAGAGTCTGGGGACATGTGCTCCAGTTTTGGCTATACCACTTGTATCTTTATGTAGAACCCAGAACAAAATTTCTCCTTCAACTTAGTTTTTCACAAAGAGGAAATAACAGATAACAGTCCTTACCTTACCTACTCTCCACCTGTGCTGATGTTAAAATAAAGCAATCCTTTATTAAAAAGAACTCCAAAGGACTCATTTTAGTATAGCTACAACCCGGCATTATTATTCATCTACTAAAGCACATCATCCAACAACACTTTGAGAGAAATTTCAGTGTGGATTTGGAAGCATCTGAATAGGAGAGGTAGACATCTGTGAAATACAATCCAGGAATTCTGCTCCACTTCCATTCTGTGTACTGCCTTGTGAACTTAATCAATAGATTAAGAGCTAATACACCATGGGAAAATCTTTTCATTTGTTGTTTAACTAAGAATATGTGTCCTTGAATCTTACTGAAATTATTTTTAATATTCTATTCTTATAAATAGTGTAGTTAATATAGAATCTAATCAATGTAAGTTAATTAATTGATGTCTAATCCCAGTTAATACTTTAAGAAAAGCATTTTGCCCTAAAAACCTTTAACAAGATATTGATAGCAACTTGCTAAGGGAACTTAGAGTCAAGTACAGCAACTATGCCCGAAAAATGAAAGTGAAACAACGGAACTCTTTTTATTCTCCTACTGAGATATCAGGATAATACTTTTTTTTATTGAAGAGAAAGAAATATGATTATTTTTATGATTTTGGCTTCATTTTTTGCCAGTGGGATAGCACAGAAGAATTTTGATGAATGAAGTAATATAATTTTATAATTGAGGCTTTGACTTAGGAATATTAATGTCAAGGGTGCTTAAGATTTACTGCAAAGGAGAGAGCCTAGGGGTAGGAAATAAAATTGATTGTAAGAATCTAAGGTGAGACCTACAGAGCATGTTAGCCTGACTGATGAAAGAAGAAGCAAAAACAAGTTGATGGCTAGAAAGTACACTCCTTCAGTGAAACATGTCTACTTTAGACCATGTTACTTGGGAGCACCACTGCCTTGTTGCTGGTTTAATTTTTAAAAGAACGATAAAGCTCTCTTTAAAAAAATCCTTATAATCTCAAGTATAGAATTAAGACACTGATAAATTGAGTATATTATTAGAGAAAACAATAGCCAGTGTATGTTGCCTGATGATTCCATGAACCTTAGTGGTCTATGAGCATATGTATTCATTTGCACAGCTTTTTTATTACACTAACTACTAAAGGGTATAGCACTATCTTTTTGTATTCATTTCTTTTTGAACTATCATCAAAGTAGAATGTCATCCAAAGCTGGATGACAGCAAAGATTGACAATAGACATATTTAAAAAAGTCCCAAATTAGCCAAGGGAACCAAGATTTTTAATTTCCAAAATAAAATAAAATAAATCAAAATTAAAAATGTAAAGAAAAAAAAAAAGAAAATGTCAGCTTGGCTTCCTATACTTCTAATATGTCAGCAGAAGGATGTATACATATGACCTAATGAGTTTAGGTCACTGATTAGCTCGCTTCACACTGCCTTCTGGAATAGCTAGATCATTTGCTCAAAGATAAGAGTCATGCATTGCGAATAAATTCTGGATTTTAGTTTGACACAGGCTAAAAGCAACATGCTGTTCTTCATTTATCGACATCACAATGTAAACCCCCTCATCTCATGGAACATACTCTGTTTCTTGATGTTTTGGTAAACCAGTGTGATGGCCTCTGTGCCATGCATGAGCTAACTGTGCAGTTCCCCATATCCACAGAACCAGAGTGAGGCTAACAGAGATACATGGAATTAAACCTGGGACTTCAGGCCACATGCCCTACCTGAGCAAAAGCAAACACTGCCAAGGGCGTTTCATGGGATCTAAGCAGAATCATCAAGTGTTATGGTTTTGCCATTTGTAATTTTCATCTTGTAAAGTACAGAAGATAGTATCTTGGTACTAGCAAGATGACATTCAAACCAGCAGATCTCTTTTTCATATCTATTTCAAAATTCTAATTTTATGTTTTTTAAAGAGAGCAGCCATGTTTATCATGCTGAGTATGATTTTTTAAAATAGCAAACAAGCCTCTTCCAGAAAAAGGAACAATTTAATCCCTAAAACTGGTACATAATAGATGGGGCCAGTAAATGGTATCACATTTTATAGCTTGTCCATAAGGATGACACAGGGTGAAATAAAATTGAGAGCTTTTGGATAGGATAGGATCACTGGCAGATAAATAGCCAATGCCATTCAGTTGCAAACATAAGGCAATGAGGCTGAATCTGAAGGCAAGAGAAAAAAAATATATATATTCACAGTGTTTATATGCCACAAGCCACTGAGCAGGAGAAAAATCTGGGCAGTGGTGAGCAAAACTCTCAAACCTCAGAGCAATGTTTAAAGCAGTATAAGAAAATAACAAAGCAAACATCCATAAACAAAGGCTTGAAATGAACACAAGAAAAAAAAAAAAACTAAGTATAAGATGGATTGAAAATGCCAACACTTACACAGAACTGCAGAGGCCACTTGTGGAATCTATGCATAAAATCTCTCAATATCTGAGTTAAACATGTTACTCAAAATTTAGTAGAAAATAAATATTCAAAAGGAAGGCTTTAAAACACTCTAGAACAGTCAAGGATTCTCAGTATTTGAAGAAGAAAGGAGGCTGATCTTTTTTATTTTAACAAAACAGGATGTTGAGAGATGACCTAAGTGAAATAATGAAATGAAATGCCTGAGGTTGGAGAGAAATTAGGAAGGAAGTTAGAATTGTTTTCAGATAATAGATCAAAATGAGATGACTTGACGACCATGGAAGGAACATTCACTTTGAGGGCTTAGGTGAATTTCGTTTTAGTAGAAAGCTATTAGATACTTAGCCTTAGTCCTGCCCATTTGCCTAATGTTTCATTTCCAGCACTAGAAGAATTTAATAATCTGACTTCCTTGGTGAACATGTGCAAAAGCAAAAACTTTACAGTGGCAAAATTAACAAATTGCTACTAACAGCTCCAAAAGGGAAAGAACACTGATATTGAGGATTCTTTTTTACAAATAATTTAGACCTTGATAGTGTTCTTTTCGAACTTGAATCTAAGCAATGCTTCATTTTTCAAAATTCTCACCCATGGTCAAGTAGAAGACATGCTTCAGATATTCGAGATCTATGATAGATTTGAAATCAATTCGTGGAAACAGGTTATAAATACACTCTTTTGATGTGTAGGATGCACCAATGAGGGTGGCAGGAAATTATATGAAACCCGTGTCTTTTAACAGCTTCACTGGAACATTTACAACCACAGATGTTATTTGTCCATCAGAAAGGAAAATATTTGTTTCAAGCCACAGGCATTTTCTACCACAATATCAAAATGAAATTCAACAGCAATTTAATGTTTAATGTGCAAGAAAATAAATATTTTGGGGGGGGTGGGAAGGGCAAACAGTACTAGAAAGCAAATAAACCCTAAAAAATATAACTAGTGACATGAAAAAAATGGCTGCTTTTATTATGAACAAATCTGTCCTTTTACTAAAGTAGGATTGTTCTATTATTAACAGGAAATCTTAGATGGACTGAACATAATGCTGCATTATTCATAAAAGCATTGCTGCCATCTGGTGGCTCATTGGTGTTCCAGCACTGACTTTACTGACAATTTGGCTGGGTACTCTGGCGATATATTCAAAGGAGGGCTTTTCTTATGTGATAAAATATCAACGTGAGATCCCCTGGTCCTAGATGTCATTCATGTGATGGCAGTCCTTTCTCTCTGTCCTTTTGTAGAAGGGAGGATTCAGGGAGACAATGACAGACTTGTATATCTTTGTCCTAAATAGGCACTTATATTTTCCTTGGCTTATCTAAAGAAGTTACTTTTGGCTGTTGTTGACTGATGAATTTTATCAACACTCATTTTGTTAGCAAATAAATAAATATGTAGTCAAATATTAGGAGTGTTTATTGAATCTAAAAACACAGAGTAATGTTTAAGTAAGAATATATGTGAGATGCTATGTTCCCTCATTTGTATCCAAACATGAACTTTTTAAAGTTATCATTCACTGAGTTTGAATTTGGAAATAACATGATTTAGAGTGTCAAAGGAGAAAAATGTATAGGGTTTTTTAAAACACTAGATTTCTTCCCAGTCATTCACTTGTGTTGAAGAACTTTGATTAATTGTTTATGACTCAGAGACTTATGAAGTCATCTTTCTTCATGGATTTACAAATTAAATAAATATTATTCAACTCATGGTGCACTTTTTGTCAAAATGAAATCATTAAAATATAATTTAAGAAATTTTGATGGTTCTTAAGCATCATTGTATTAACACATTTTTAATCAGAACCAATAAAATAAGCTTTACAATTTCAGTATATGCTTTAAGTTTCTAAAAACTGTAGAATGTCTCATTGTATAGAAAGAAAATCCTGATCCATAAAGTGAATATTTATATAGATTATAAGTCTTTGAAGATTATTAGCAGATAACATGTTAAAATTTCCCCAAGAGGAAAATTGAAGTTTAATCCTGAATTCTCAGGAATGTTATTTCATAGTTAATATTCAGCTTCTAGTGTATATTTACCTGTATCATTAAACTACCTTATGATTTAGTAAAAGTAAGATAACAAAAAGCCATTGCACTAAACTTGGAGAATCATAATATCAAACAGATATTATTTTTTGCAAGAAAACTTGTAAATGTCTATTTTTAAAGTAAGACTGGGGCTTTTATTTTAAATTCTTGGTTACAATTTTTACTCTGTGAAATCGTAGTTGATATTACCCTTGTTACCAGCTATGTTTTGCCACTTAAAATGTTTCCTTCCTCAAAACATGCAGTTTCGACTTATAGAAGCAGATCACTAATCTTCCTCAGGAAGATTTCTCAATTCCCTACCTCTGTTTCTATTTATGAAGAGGATATGAAAAATAACAATGAAATCTTATAAATAAAGTAAAATTGATGATGATTATGCCCCTTTTCATCCATCAGTATAAAATTTCAAGTGTATTATTCTTATAATTGACTTGGACACCACCCAAGGTGATTTCTAATGGACCCAAAATAGAGATAGTAGCTATGGTCAATGTAACCCCAGATTGTAGTCATAAGTTGCTAATGTTTGTTTCAATAAGATCTGTTTTTTGGCAACTTTTATAGCTGTTTGACACTAAATTCCCACTTAGGACAATCATTCACATACTGTAATGAACGAAGTCACCCTAAATTCTTTACTGTGTAATTGCTACATGATATACTGGGGCATTCGATGTTTTTTGTTTTTGTTTTTGTTTTTGTTTTAATGCTAAATTTTATGACAGTGGCAGCTGTATCTCAGTTGAGGAATGATTATTTCCTTTCATAGGGAGCTAGTTTTGAAATCTGTTTAAGCAAATAGTTTTGCCATATATGTCTCTAGCTTAGGCTGGGTCCCCCCTCAAAGCAAAGTTTGAGACTAGGGATTGTGTTGCAACAAGTTTATTTGGGAAGTGATCCCAGAAAGCAGGAATTCTGAACTAACAAGAATAAAGCATAGGAAGAAGAAAAGGCACTTACAAGTGTCCTTTTTGAGTGGGTCACAGAATGGCTAGGACATTTGTCAGAATTTTCTAACCAAGGATTGACAGTACTGGCTTCTCACCCATTTGGTTTGGTTTACGGTTCTCTCTAGGATGGGATAATCATCTTGACTTTCAGGCTGTGCATGCACGGGTGTGCCAAGGAGGCTTTTTCAGGTACTTTACTCCATAGATTCAGAGAATATACATGGCAGAAAGTGAACAATAGGCAGTGCATGCTTGAGGCAAGATACAATCAGTACAAAAGGATTTGAAGCCCACACAGAACTGTTTACACCGGTTGCAGCTGGAATCACAGTTAAAACTGAAAGGATAGGACATGGTTCCATAGTGTAGAGGTTAGCACATCTGCTTTACACACAGAAGGTCCTGGGTTCGTGGCCCAGTAGAGCCACGGTCCATGGTCTACAGCCATGCCACCTTGAACAAGGGTGTCTGATCTTGGAAGCTAAGCAGGATCGGGCCTGGTTAGTACTTAGATGGGAGATCACCTAGGAAGACCAGGTGCTGTAAGCATAAATAATAATAAATAATAAAAAAAGAAGTAAATAAATAATACCAAAAGGACAGAAGGCAGGACACGAGAAATATCTGGTGCTGTCTATTCCTTGCAATACACAAACTGATTTATATCTCATGTTAATTCAAATCCACTGCTGAATCTTCAAGGTGGTGACTAGCCTCGATCCCTACAAAAGAGCTAATATAAACATTTTAGTGGGAAAAAAACTATACTCCTCCACTGCAACTGTGCCTGAGGCCATATTTGATAATCATCATCTATTGCCTCCACCACTCATTCTAGATTTTCCTCACCTGCAGTCAAGACTGTAAGTGGTCTGTATGCTTGCTTCATGAGGTGCATCAGACTTTCATACCCAACAAATTTGAGTCCTTAATTTTTGACATTGCCAGGCTCTGTTTGCTGCAATTGATGGTTCACTGCTCTCACCAGGCATAGAAGCACCAAAAGACATCCCAGTGAATCCTCTGAGTTCCTCAATCATTTCTCCTATACCCCTTGTACAGGAGCAACCTTACTATGGCCAATTATCCTCATGAGTATAATAGCTATTTTATATGCCTGTTGGTCCACATTTAAAGTCTTTATGGTTACCAAGCAATGGTCATAGCTATAAGTACAGTGGCCGTTACTAATCCTTGCTAGAAGCAAACTTCCCCCTAATCTAAAACAAACATTTCTAATCCAGCTGAGCCAAAGTTGCAAAAGTCAAAAGCATAAATGTTTCAAATGGGTTATTATAGGAGCTATTCTTGTTTCTACTTCTTAGCCCTTAGACTCATGTATCCTAGGCATTGGGGACACTGTGACATGTATCTAATATTGATTCATAATATATATTGCATCTTGGAATATAGCACCCCAGCTAAACAGGGTCTTGTTCCCTAGCTTCTACCTTAACTAAGACTTTAAGAAATCATTCCATCATTCTATTAGGTTGATTGCATCCAAATAGTGTGTTATTTAATAAGAAGAGTGGATTCCAGCATCATATGCCCAGGGCTGTGTTTCTACCACGTCCTTGATTTGAGGCAACATTGTGAATGACCCCATGTTGCTAAATTGGGTATTCTGAAAACCATGGAATGGTGAGTCAGGTAGAGGCACCATAGACAGAGCAGGCAAACTCATGTCCAGAGCTGATATCAATTCCAAGGAGAATCACTGTTCCTCCAAGGATAGAAGGGGTGTGATATAGTCAATTTGCCATCAGGTGCCTGGCTGGTGTCCTCGAAGGATTCAGGTGTCTGTCTCTGCTACTGACACACTGAGCGATCAGCAGTGGTAGAAGTTATGTCAGCATTGGTGACAGGGAACCATGGTATTGGGTCTGTGCATAGTTTCCATCTGTGCCACCATGGACACTCCATTTGTGGGCACACTATGCAAGTTCCAAGTGACTAATGACAGAGACTAGAAGAATTCAATGCAGTCATCTGGTATACTGGCTTACTCTCTGGTAGATATTAAGACATTAAGGTGAGACACAAAGTTTTGCAGGTTCTGTGCCCCCTCCTAGGAGTCCACTGATATTTGCCAGACTCCTTCATTTCCAGTTTTCCAACAGTCACCTTCTAGGTCTCTGAATAACAAGCAGAGCCACTCTCCACTTTCTGGAAATTAGTCTATATCTTTACCTCAGGCTACTCTACAAATCAAGTTGTTGTTTTTTTTTTATATCTCTTTCTGCGTGATGGTTTATCCTTCTCCTCACCGCCTTCCTGCAAGATCACCCCATAGTGGACCTATGGTGCAGCTACAGGCCTTTTTCTTTCTTTCTTTTTGTTGTTGTTGTTGATGTTGTTTGGTGTTCACTAACATATTGAAGTGACCTAGTCATGAATCAGGAATGAAGTTTTTCATCTTTCATCAGCTGGCTTTCAAGAACCCCCATGAGGCCAAGCTCAGGGAGAGGCAGAGCATAACAGTGACGGATGAAATAGAAGTTTGAGTCATATGTTCATGTAACTTACTTAGGCCCTCTGGAATTACTTGGGCCAAATTCTGAACATAGCATTTCCATCAATGGACTGTTGCCCAATATTATGATTCAGTGGATTTGACAATATCCAGCTCATCATGGGAAGCTGAAGTTAGTCACTTGATGTCCCATGATCAGATACTCATTCTCCTACTCTGATCCAGTAATAGGCCAGAAACTCCTTTTCAGTTGGTGAAGATTTCTTTACTGCAGGAGGCAAAGGCTTTCTCCAAAAGCCTGCAGCCCTTTCTTATAAGGTTCTTATTATATAACCTGCCACAGACTCCACAGCAACATTATAAATCTAATTCCTCATTGACTTTTCTGAGTTATATAGCCCTAGAGTCAAGGAGCTTGCACCATAGTTTGGACTTGCTGAAGTCATTGGTAAGTTATGATCCTGCCCAATGTAGTGATTCACTTGGTAATGGGGGTCCAAGATTTGTGGTCATATCACTATATGCCAACATCTAGATGCGACCTAGATTCCTGATTGTGAGCAAATAAGTGATTGTTGTTTTAAGCCACTTAATTTTGGGTTTGTTTGTTACAGAGCAATAGCTAATTGATACAAATAATATGTCTACGGATATAATTCAATGGCTTGATTTTATGGGAAAAGATGACATATTTGAAAGTTCAACCAGTATAAAAGGCCTTCTAAAAGGTTATGGAACCCCTATTCGTGGTATCAGATTCTGATAATTACCAAGCACTACTAGCTCCTGATAGGGTTGTAGAGAAAGTGCAGGTAGTGCCATTTTATCTGGTCATGTATCTTTTCTATTACTCAGTTTTTTTATAGAAATAGCAGCCTAACAAAGTTAACTTTTAGGAAAGATGCCAGGTTACACAGAACCATACCAGAGTCTTAGAATCACTTTGGGTGAAAGCCCAAAGCTTTTGCAAAATTAAGTGGAGGCAACATAATTTGTCTTAAAAAGTTAAAGGGAAAAAATGACAGTAAATGGTCATGGAACAGTATCTTCTGAGTCTTCAAGACAGTATCTTCCTTGGCTTCTTAAAAATAAGAGAATATTACATATCTATGCTATTTTTGAAAATAGTCTGGACCAACAGAATCCAAGGTTGTCACAGATTATTGTTAAGGCAGCCACTATAGAGATTCTAATCCCAAATTTAAGCTGTAAGACATACAAGCAGATAGAGAAACTGTTGGAAAATTTAAGGATAGCCAAAAAGTTCTGGCACTTCAAGAATTTCTGGAAGAAAGGAAAGAAATTTGATTTCTGTGCCACTGATAGAAAAGCTCACAAATGACCTAAGAAAATTATATTTATCATATTTTTGTTGTAAATGGTATTTAAAAAACTTTTCCTGTAAGTTAGAAATGATCTTCCATGTTAAAAAAAGTAAAATAAAAAATTATTTAAGAAAAAGAAACATAAAATCCATGTTGCTTTGGATTTTGGAATATTTTAACCATTTCTTCAATTTTGAAAAATAAATACATAGAAAGTGCTGTTATTATTCCAGGTCAGAAAATATTTATTTGTGTAGACTAAACATGTGATTCCTAGACTTACCTTCATCAATATAATTTTTAGTTTCTTTTTAATTCCCAAAATATGTAATAAAGAGGTTTAACTCTGATTTCTTTCTGGATTTTTTTTTTTACATAATTAAACCCAGTGTTAAGCATAATATATTCACGTTAAAGGTACATGATACTAAGACTATTCTGTCTTAGATTAAAAATTTATTTGAATTCCTTAATTAAATTAAATTTTTCAATAACATTTATTATTTTTAAACCTGTGTTACGTTAACTTCAGAAACAGAAACTGTTGTAAAACAGAGAATAAAGTTATTCAGTTACATCAAAGTCTAAATTTTAAATATTTTTTCATAGCTATTTCGGAAATTGTGTTTTCAGTTATTACTTTTTCACAGTACTGAATATAACTCCAAAGTCTTGGAAAAAGGCAGTTTTCAAAAATGTCTAATTTATGTTTAAGAAATTAAATAACACTCAACTATTTCCCATTTATTTCCATTATGTTTCTTGTTGCACAGTTTATTTTAAATCAATTTTCCCACTCCATATAAAATGCCATTTTGATAACACATGTTTATCTTCTAAGGTCAAATAGAATTATTTTTTCCAGTGTAACACAAATCAAATCACCGTGAAAATTTCAATGATTAGAGAAAGTAACAAATATTTTTTTAAATGCAAGATTTAAGAAAGTAACTAATGCTTGGATTATGTAGAATACTTAATTGTTATTGGTAAATCTTACTAATTTTGCTGGAACCCAAAACACAGCAAACTAAATGTGGCATGTAGTTACCATTGTAAGTAATTAGATTGCTTTTAAAAAACACAGGATTTGGAAATGACATGTCTACGATGCTAATTCACATTTATTATGTTTGCTCACTTAGCATATGAATTTGTTAGATTTGTTAGAAATATTTCTGAATTTTCTACTTTGATGAGTCTAGTCTTACGCAGAGGCAGAGAGATCACTTCTTAAATTACATTGCATAAGGTTTCCATTGTATGGACAAAAACTTTATATTGACTTTTTTTAAAAATAAACTTTGCTCAGTATTCACCCATGTCTTTAAATAAATAAAAGAGATTCAATAATTAAATGAAGAAAATATTAACAGAATAATACAAAGAACCAAATATTTTCAGGGTTTTGATATACCATAATTCAACTTTGGGCCCTCCATTAGGCAAGATAAGCTAAGGTATGCTTCGGGAATGAATTTCTGTTGTTGAGCTCTACCCATTTTTACTGGGTCCCGGGTTGATGGAATAACCTCTAGCTGGAACAGATATGACAGACTACATATTGGCTTTTAAAGCTCCTACCCAGACGTAGCATATGTCAGGTCTATATTCATTTGAGGGGACTAAGGAAATTACAGAGTCAAAAGAGCACCGAAGTATAATCCTCCCATATGCAGGGCCACCGCAAGGGGAAGCACTAATTTAAATGGTAAATAGTAATAGAGCCTAGCACAATCCCTACACAACTAAATTCAAATCCTTTGATATAAACCTTCTCAATCTAAATAAAGCATTGCTGTTGTTATTGTTTAAATGGAGTAAAATTTCATCAAGTCATTCCAGAGATAAAAGCACATTTAACATAATTTATTGTATACTTGTAATTGATGGTAACATAATGACTCATTTAAAAGAACCATTCAGCTCCTCTTATAAATACTGTTGAGTGTGAAACTAGAGTTCAAGTTATTCAACAACATATGTCAACCTGCATACCAATTCATATCTATTTTAAAATTGGTTCAAAAATGTTAAGAATATAGAAAATTTGCATCAGTAATTATTTAAGCCCAAGTAAGATTCATGAGTTATAGGAGCCTAAGGTTAAGAATTCAAGATGAAGTAAGTACTTTCTGTGGGTGACAAAAATGAGGTAAGGATTGGAAAGTATTTGTATTCTATAATTAAATTATGTTAATAGGTTTATTCCTTTTTTTTAATGGTAAATGCATACATGTCGTACATCATCAAATAAGTGTGTTCTAGTCATAGATATTTATATACCATCTTTGAAGATATAAAGTGCATAAATGTTATGCCTCATTTTTGGACTGTCAGGAAATGCTCTACTGAGGAAACATACTGTAGAGCACTTTGTTGTTGAAATAATTACTTTCTGAAATACAGGGATTTGGCATAGGAAATTATTATTTTTTTCTATGAAGTTGTTGAATTATATTATTTTGGGATGTACGTTGAACAGATACTATTAAGTGGGATGGAGAAGAAACGAGGTTCATTAATGTGACTTGTTTAATATCAAAAAAGAATACATTTTGCTGAGAAAAATTTATATTTTTAGAAGGAGACATAAACTTCATTTTTAATGTTCAAGATTTGTTATAACAAGTAAAAATTACTTTAATTTTAAGAAAAGTACCAACTAATGTCAGTGAAAAATGATTGCAATTCAACTCTATGTATGTAGCTATCATAGCAAAGTAATTTTAGAGAGTATAGTTTGTTTTTGCTTTTGTTTTTGTTTTGCTTGCTTGTTCGTTTTTTTACTTTGAAAGCATTGGTTTTAACTCCTATTTTTCTAATGTGGAGCATATCGGTATAAAACAAAAAGGCCGTCAAACAATAGTCCCAGTAAACCAAGTTGCAATTAGCTGACACTCCTGGGAAATATTCTAGTATATGTTGCTGGCACTTGAAAAATTTATACCTTCTGAGAAAAGGCAGGAAAATTCTGTCAAACAATTAAACTGATTGGAATTCCCTAGAATGTAAAAAAAAAAAAGAGTCCTATGTTAGAAAAGAATAGCAAATAGTTATGTATACGGCTGTGAATTGGAACAGAAAAAGTAAAAGATTTTTTGTACTTTGTATAAACCAGTATTTTTTTTTCCTTTAAAATAAAATGTAATGCAAGTCAGGTAAAAACTCTTAGTACTGATTTATGAATAAAAAGATTACACATTCTAGAGTTTGAAAATGTGATTAATTAAATGACCTCTAAATTAACAATAGAATGGTACACTCAGTATTAATGTTTTTGGATAATGAGATGGTCATTAAATCTATGGATGAATATACATTTGACAGCCAAGTTGGTTAATGTAAAATATGGGTTTGTTACCATCAAATAATATAAAAGATACCAAGAAGAGAACAAATATTTGGATAAATATCGAAATAGACAAAATTGGTATTCAAAAGATTAAATTAGTATCAACTCTGATAATATTGATTGAGACAGTTATCCAGAGCAATGAAAAGGAAAGACTCTGCTATACACTTCCCTTCCTAAGTATATTTCAAAGAGTTGTTAAAAAAATTAGAATATCTTGGATTCCCAAGGAAATAAAATACACTTTCTTGTTTTGAAGGTTATGTGTTTAGTTGGTAGGTTTCCTTAAGTAAGAGAAAGTACTATGGTTTACATGGTTTTTATACTACATTTTCTTAGATCAACATTCTCAAATAGACGTTCATTATGATCATGTGCTCTAATTGCATAGAAATTGTAGGAGGTGATGACTAAGTTTATGACATTGATTGTGATGATGGTTTCACAGTTGTGTACTTATCTCCAAATACATCATGTTGTGCATATTAAATACCTACATAGTTTTGTATGTCAAAAAGAAAAGGATAAGTGAATCATGACTACTTTGAAAGGATCAGTACCCAGAAGATGTCTAACATTTTGTACAGTTAATAAACACAGTATCATTATTTAAAATAAGAAATTATAAGCTCATTAAAATAATGTTTATCAAACTTTTGCATTAATAAATCCCTAAAGAGAGAATTAAAAACTCTGAAAGTAAGGGAGTGGTCACAGATGGTAGAGATTTAGGAATCTTTAGGATTTATATGATATGTAGCAGATGAGGTTGAACTTCTGCCATGAAGCTATAATTTTCATCACAATATAAAAGAAGTGAGTCTTTCATAAGTCATAATCCTTAAAATCAACTTCCTCAATCGATTCTTGAATTTCACTATCAGTGATTTTTGTTCCAATTCTAAGAGTACTCCTCTGCAGCTGATGGTTGAGACTCTTGTGCTCTGAATTAATATCTGCTCAATGAGTCATCCTTTATAAGATGAAGAATGAATTTACATTCACCCAATCAGATTTTTACCGCTTTTCATTAAGATAAATAACAAAGTAACTCTGAATTTAAAAACTTTGATTTAGTTATGTATACACCTTCATGTTGAAAAAAAAAGTATTCCAAGTCACCTATAAATTATAAATTTGGTTAAATGATTTTTTAAATAGTCAAGCTATTTTTAAAATATTTAACATTTTTACTACTTCATTGATCACATTGAGAAAATCAAGAGGACAGATATTCAGAACAAAATTATTCTCAGCGAATGATATATAGTGGCTGTGAATGTGTTCAGAGTGCTAGCAGTCCTACAGATCTGCCTGTTAGATGGATGTGAGTACAAGTCCTATATGTGAAAATATCAATACCTTTTTTAAATAGAATTACATAATGAGGTACATATATTTTGTTAATAATCTGTAAGCTTCTCTAACAAAAGCTCTCTTCTAGTTCAAAGACTCTTTCTATAAGACCCAGGGGTGTGTGTGTGTGTGTGTGTGTGTGTGTGTGTGTGTGTGTGTGTGTGTGTGTTTATAGTTTTTTACACTTTCAATTCCACTCGAGTGCTGACAAACTCACTCACTCCTTTAAAGTTGAGGGGAAGTCTATGTGACGAATATTCTTTTCAATAGTATGTTCCACTAATTATAAGGAGATGGATTTATTTGTGAGAATTTCAAAACAATTTTTACTCAAACATGAGTATGAATCTGTAATTCTCTAGAGGAATAAACCATTTCTTGGGTTCTTTTTAATCGGCAGTCATTGTTGATTTTATTCAAGTAAACTCTCTCTCCTTTTTGTGCTGGATCTATGCCTCCTCAGAAACTGATGGTGCCAGGAGGAGGAGATGGGGTGGGAAAAGGATATGCGAATGGTCATAGTGGCCTCAGAAAATAGATATCTTTCAGTAGACACAAGGCCGATGATTACAAGACTGCAGTGAGCAGTGCAGGCCAAACCATATTAGGTAAGAGAAGTTAACAGGGATTTTCTTAATGTCTATGTTTTTTCTTTCTGTATTATTCTGCTTAAAAGGTGTAGCAATGCATTTCCTGCTAATGTCAATGCAGATAATCTGCAAAGTATTTAGGGATTATTATTACCAGTCTCTGAGAGATCACTGCTCTATAGTCTCAATTCCAGTGCTACTAGGACTTGATCTCTTCTGTATTCTCATGACTGTTTCAGTAGAAAAGTATTAATCAAATTTGTATTTAACCACCTGGTCAGTCCAGATTTTTGCTTTCAATAGACTATATTTTTTAAATATAAATTTATCCATATCAAATGGATTTTTTTTTCTTATTTTTAGCATTGGGATTTTAAGTTTGACAGTGGAAGGATAATGATGTCAATGAAGATCCTTTTTATTCCATGTGTTCAAGTGCTTTGTCTAGATTTTTAGCTGTATATTATTTCATTGTTCTTGTGGATTTTTTCAGTTAAAGATTAGGTTAAATAAATTATTTATACTGCTTTGTCTACTTAATCACTCTATTTCTACTTATAGATCCTGTGCTATTTTAAAAAATTTCCAGTTAAAATATTGCTACTTATACTTTGTTCATTAAGTCATTGACACCTAGAAATGGAAATAATTAGGTTGGGATTCTTTTGTTAAGAAAAATAAATGATAAAATAGATGAAAATAAGGCAACACACTCTAATAGAATCTAATACATATTTATGAATAATTAGATGATTGTATTTGGTAGTAATAACGAATAACTTTTATTTTATAGTATAAAATGTTTGCCGTAACTCCATTTCTTAATAATAAATGTATAAAAGAGCCACTTACTAATTAGATGAAATATGTTACAAATAAAAATTCATGATTCATGTCTGTAAGCAGCAAATTGTATGACATTGCTCAAAAGATTAAATATTTCAAAATGTAGGTTAATATTTTATTTGTATTCTTTTTTCATTTTATAAGTCTCCTCTTCTAATCTTAATTACTTTTAAAATTGCATTTTATTTTAAATGCTAGTAATTTCCAAATTTTTTATTCCCATATTTTATTTCTATAAAATTTCATCAAGTTAGTAATTTTCTCTTATTACTGATTTATTTCCTGGTAATTCCAAAGATTCTAGAACAAAGTTTGGTTCATAGAAGTTCACTTTTTTTAATGAATACATATATTTTGTACTTTTTTCTAGAATTCCAACAACTCATATATGGTTACTGAGAAACAATATGTTCGATGTAATTTTTACCTTATTAAGTACTCTGCTGGTTTTAAAAAATAAATTCTACAATACAGCTTTGCAATCTAGACGAAAAGTGGCAAATTTATCTTTTTACTCCTTGTTATCTGTAGCTAAGTATGTTATCTAAAGCCTAGCTGGTTTCAAAGTCCACAATTTTAGGCATATAAAGCTATCTTTAATAACTACTTTGTTTCCATAGAGGAAAAAGAATCCAAAGTACTGCATGAATTTTCATTGTTACATTAGAACTAGCTTTTTCTCTGGTTTTCTCATCTGTACTTCATTAAGTCACATTCTGTGGTATAATGTTGCAAGTTTGGAAACACAGTAACAGTTCAAGAAATTGATTCTATTTGTTCTTTCTGTTCAATAGACCTTTGATCTGAAATGTTCAATGATGCCTGGCTGTTCCACACAAGCCACTTTTAAACCATTGTTCGCATTGTAATAGCCTTGTTATCAGGTTGTATGAATTAATTCCATCACATTAGGAAGAGGAAGCCAGACTTGCACAGCATAGTCTAATAACTGTTTCCTGTTACTGGCCAATTGATTGGGTAATAAGATGACATACCACAATTATAATTCAGTTGTCTTGCAAGGTGGTCTTAATTTCAGAATTTCAAAATGACAGTAATAAATGTTGATGTCCCCAGGACACCTTGCCGAACTGGTTTGGGAACCTAAGAATGTATAACTGAAAAATGTCACAATTAAACAGGCCACCACTTCATAAAATTCCTGAATCAAGAAGAAAACACAGGGCGGGGGGGGGAACCCTTCTGGACAGTGAAAACAACCACCCACAAACTAAAACAGAAACCACCCCCATACTAAAAGGCTGAATTTCTAAAGGGGAGAAAATACTCAGGAGTAATATCACAATTCCTTAGGAAGCTACTGTTAAACCTTGGGCAGAGACTACCCACTGACTTTAACTGCTAGAGAAACGGGAGGAGAAATCTGAGGGATACCCCAGGCTATCCACACCATCACAGAACTATTGATGATACGATCAGGCAATGGAAAGGAATAACATGTATATTGATGTCTAATCACATATTGTTGATCTTGTTGATTGTGAGATGCAGTTAAACGATTAATTCGAAAACAGTTGTTTAGAAACTTTTCAAATTGACATATTAACAAAATAATTATTTGATGAGAATTTATTTTTCCACCTGATTAAGTTCGTACATGTGAAAAATAGGCTGATTTATTCACTTACTTAATTACTTACTTACTTACCTACCTACTTGTAACAGAAGATCCAGTGAGCAAATTTTCCCTTAGGCTTATAGCTCTTTAGGTCATCAGCCTGAAAGAGGTGACTAAGTCAGTTCCCAGATTCATTTGTGTAAGGCATCTTCCAAGCATATTTCTCTGTGATACACAGTCCCTTAGACCTAGCAGTCCTCTAATATATGATTTGCTTGTGCCCATACTCTTGTCATGAAAATGCATGACTTCTTTAAATGATTGATAAGCCCTTTAACACCACTGTTCATTTGTTTGATTTCCCAATGCTGAAATATTTCCTTTCTTGGCATGCTATCACATAGCCTCTCTTCCATTTCAATTCCTGTGTATCCTTAACAATAAGTTCTTCCATGAACTCTTCCCCAAGTCTCATCACTAGAATGAACTCTTCCCAGAGATAACTTAAGCAGAATGGCTTCCACACCAAAAGCATTAAGTAAGCATTAGCTATGCTTATGAAGACCGTTTATGCAGCTTACCATTACTAATCTTATTATTACCCTTTATCAAGCATTCTACCAAAGACTCAGCACTCTGATGGATACTTCACATGTATCATTTCTCTTCCTCATAGCCAACCCACCAAGTCTATAGTTTGGTCTGTTTTCTAGTTAAAAATGAGAAAAGGGATTTGCAGAAAGATTAGTTAACTTGCCCTATTTTGTGCGGCTCTTAAGGCAAAACTAAGGTTTAAATCCATAGTCAGGTTGCCTCTTGTGCGCCACTAACATTTACTTAGTCCTGCCTTTGAATGAGAGCTTTGGTGTCATTGTGCATATTAATATTATTAATCCTGTTTGTTAGACACTTTTTGCTTACTACCTGCAATTTTTATGCACATTTTCACTTGTCTATGCATTATCTCTCTCATTACATTTTACACCTTTGGAAAGCAGGGGCCACAGCTACTAATTCTTTAAAAGAATTTATTCCTTTCAGTACCTAACAATAGTTCCTTGCGTAGCGATGCTAAAAATTGTGTTTATTCTTTGTTTGGCATAATTTTGTTTCATGCTAAAACATTGACTCAGCACTAGGCACACAATAAAAACAAGCAAAAACTTGTAGAGTGGCTAGTAACTCCACCACTGGAGGCTCAGTCATGCCATCTTATCATTCTACTCACTCAGATGCCTCATGTTTCTTGGTGTTCTTTGTAGTTTTGTTTTGTTTTGTTTTTATTGTTATTGTGGTTTGTGTTTTGATCCTGGAGTTTATTGAAATACTGCCTTAAACCCCTCTGAAATTTCTTTGATTTTCCCCCTATGGTATAACCAGGGAACCTAAGGGTGGAAATGAATTTATTCTTAGCTTTTCGCTTTTCAAATAACAAGAAATGAAGTAGTTTATTTTTCATTTGTTGTGCACTCCTCAATGAGAAAAAAATGAGCAGTTTTATTATGTATCATTTGTTGCTTATTTGTTTAGTGTAACTGGCAGACATGGTTTGTTTACTATTTGAAAAATGAATAAGAGGTAGATAGACTCAGGAACTCACACCGGGATTCAGAATGTACCTCCCATGTCTTAGAATTATGTATGTTCCTGACCCATGGATGGGTGGTCTGTCTGGGCATTTGGACAGGGAGAACTTTTAAATCTTAAGCTATCAGCCATCTTTGGGCACCTTTCTCAGAGAATTTTCAAGCAGCAAGACAATAGGACAAACCCATACTGTCTTGTTTTGTTTTTAAATTCATCCTTTCATAGGCCATATAGACCTACATCATGCATTGTGGATACAACATTCATTTTTATCATCCAGATAATCTTGGGTTTATTCTTTAGGTCCAGGGTAAAATTGGCCATGATTTCTTCAAATTCTCTCTATCTCTGCATTCCAGTCTTTCCATCCCATTGACAATAGCTTCTGTAGGGGCTTCTACCTCCCCAGTGTGGTCCATGTGGTTTATTTAGAGCAAAATACAGACAATATTTTTCCACTCAGTGAGGAAATTATGGGTATAGTTTATGTATCTCTGGCATTTCATGAACCTCGTGCTCATTATCTCAATATTTTTACACTGGTGGATATTAGCAAGCCTGAGACTCCACCAGAAGTAATGACATAGAAATAATTCTGGAAACAATACCTTCCAGGTTGTATTAGTGACAACTCATCTCTGTAGAAAACCCAATATTTCTATACTAAATGATATAGAAATTTTATCTCATGTAGAAAGAAAGTACCAAGAGAAAACAGCTCCAGGAATGGTTATTTCAATAGTTCAATGATGTTATCAAATATACAGTCATTCCTTTTTCCCGTCTTGCCATCCACCATGTCTGTTTGTCTAACTCATGGCCATACGTTTGCTATTGCTTGTCCAGATAACCCATGAAGATCTGACAAAGTTAAACAAATTAGAGAATTCTTTCTTGTACCTCTTGAAGATCATAGAAACCTCCCCCAGATGCCCCCCACCCTTTGTGTCTCACTGGACCGAACTAGACATGAGTCCAACCCTGCACAATAACATGAAAGAGAATGGGATGCTATGATTGACAAGGGAGGAACAATGTCATCCCGCAACACTACCTGCGAAGAAAAGAATAAAGTGCCTTTTGAGTAGATGACAGAGTGCTTGCTATCTTAGTCCCCGATTTTAGACTCTGCCCTTGGTCATTATCTATTGTCTTTCATGTTTCCTACTCTGAGTGTCTAATTACCTGGTCTAAATGCACATTTCCTTCCATGCCCGAATGTGGAGTTCCATGGCCCCTCAGATATTTATATTGTGGTACTCACAATGCACATTCAACTGTTTAAATAATACTAAATTGAGTACTCCAGTAATTTAAAAATACAAGAAATCTTCTTATTTATAGTTTAATAAAAATAACCTCTAGCTTCTTGGCCCAGAAACCACTGCTAAATTCAAAATCACATTTTGAGTTATAGATATTTTTTCTTTGTACCTAGCAACACTGAAGACTTTTTTTGCCAGACTACATGTAGGATGGATTAAAAGAAGGCAGATTTAATATACATTGTAGGTGCTCTTTTTACACAAATAGCAGAGAATTTATAGCCCACTTATTTAAGTGCAAATGCTGCCTCCTACCTAGGTCACTTAATCAGAATACTTTAATTTCTACAACTGCTAAATTCAGATAATAATACCTGCCCCTATCTAACTCTCTGGGAAGCTGGGAGGATTAATTAGATAAAGTATTTAAAGCTCCTCAGAGAGAAGTGGCATATGTAAAAGATGTTATTATTTCTAGGGAAGAATGAACCAGTGTCTCTTTTATGGACAGTCTATACTTCTAGAATTTTTTCCTCTTATGCATTCCACTGAAGTGCCAATTTGGTGGATTTTAATTCATCATGTGAGACCCTTCTCATTCTCAAGTAGTTGCGTTCAAAGAAAAGATTTTCAAGTATTGCTATCAATGAAGGGAACTGCCTGTGATTCCTGAGTTTCTCTGAATATTTCTGAGTGTTGCTTTGCAAATTGGTGTACATGCTGGAATCTGGTTACATTTGTAAAAAAAAAACAAGCCTTGATTAGATTGAAGGCCAGTTGTTGAGGTCACACTCAATTCCGATTTCTTCCATAAAGCATATGTTAATGCCAGCAGTTCTCACTGATCTTCCTTCCCTGGGAGCTCATAGAGCCTTCGTTCCTGAGTTTAGAACTGGTTCTCAGACACAAAACACCTGAGTTCAAACTGAGTCTTGTTTTGAGTACACCAAATTGTTCAGAGCTTACTAAGGTTTATACAAGAGGAAAGAAATGTTTGCAATAAAAATGGATGAAGTCAGATCATTTTGAACATAGAAAGAAGACAAATTGAGGGCATAATCTTTATTCATTGTCCTTTATATCTTGTGAAATCATTTACACTTAAACACCTTTGTTAAGCAATAAGTTTTCCTATTTCGGTCACAGAGCCCTATTTCTTAGTTCCTTCTAGGATTCTCAGTTTTAGTTATACACTTGAAATTTCTCTGCTTTTTTCCACCTCTACTCCATTTTACAGAGGTTTACTATGTTTGACTTTTAAGTTGTTTTATTAAATATTGAACACCTTTGTTAACTCTAACATTGATGGTTTCTAGTTTAGAAATTCAGTTAGCAATTCCTTGTGTGTCTTAATGACTGCACCTGTGGCTTGATGTTGACAAATCTGCATCCCAAGGGCATGGAAGCTCGTTGCAGGGGCAGCAAGGCCTCTTTTCCCACAGCAGACTGTGAAGCAAGTGAGTCACTGGGGCCACTACGAAGCCTGGGAAGTGGTGGCTGCTGTCGACGTCAATGTTTGTTAGATCTCCCCAAACATTTTAGATCAGTTTTTGATAACCTTGAATCATTCACTCTTTCTAGAAATTAATTCAACCTACAATTCTTCAGAAATCAAAAGACTTTCTTCAAAGCAAAAACATACCCATAGAAATTTATCTGAATCCGGTTTTCATAATTATATTCTCTTAAAAAACTTTGCTTATTTTCCTCATACTTCTAGTTCTAAAGGAAAAAGAAAAACGGGCATGGGGTTTTACTCTGTAACTCATTCTAACTTGCTTAGACAGTTAGCTTTCATGAGCTAGCAGCTCAGTAAGAAAAGAAGCAAGAGAAGATGGGAAGTATCATGTCAGTCGGGGGAAAGGCCATGTTGTTTCACTTTGACAGAATATAGCATCGAAAAGAAAATTAAGGCTCAGGTTATATCTAAGTCCACTTATCACTTGGAGAAACGATAGAAGGAATAAGAGAAAAAGAAATAAGAGAGAAAAAAGAGAGGGAAGAGTGATTTTAAGACTTTGTGACACCATCCATTGGCATAATTCGTGTAATAGGCTCTCACCTTTCTGATCATAAACTCCTTCCCCATTAGTAGAAGCTGAAAATGAAAGTGGGAGAACATGGAGCTGGCACGGGAGAAGGCAGAAATATTTCTTTCCCTATAGTGCTAACATGACTGGCCCTAGTAATGCCAGCTTCATTCATCCCAAAAGTACTGTCTATAGCATCTTCTTTTCAAACATTCACAGCCAAGAGGGATGCCAGGACTAACCTAAAAATCTAAGTTTTAAGAATTTAATCAAGGATTTGATGGGTTGGCTTGAGAAGAGAACATTATGGTTTTGATATTCAAACTTATCCTACTCCATCAAAAAATGAATATTCGACAATTCGTAAGAAAGTATCCACATTTTAGTTTTTGATTCAAAGAGACAACAAGTATAAAAAGAGCACCCTCATTTTTTGCTAGAAGAAAGAACTCTAGTGGATATATTTGCAACACAAAGGTTGTAGAGCTAATTCTTATTATACTTACTATACATTAGACATTAAGGACTTTTTACTTATGTTTACTGATTTAACACCTAGAACATCTCCAATTATTATACCCATTTTACAAAATAAGAAAAGTAAGGCTCAAAGAGGTTGGATCACCTGCCCAAGGTCATTTAATTATTAAGAGATAAAAGTCAGGCTTAGAACTAGGGCACTCCATCTGTAGAGTTCTTGATATTGATCATTCTGCTATGCATATGATGAAGAAAAGTTAAAATGTAGAAAATATTAAATGCTAACTCCAGGTTTTCAAAATATATAAAATATACACATAGGAAGAATAATAATTACAAGATATCATTAGACTGTGTTAATATAAGAGGACCTAGAGTTCAGATAAATTCTCTTACATGAAAAATTCTAAGCAGCGAGTCAAGATCAAGAATGTTAGAATATAACATAGAAGTAGAACAATATTTACTTACTGTTAAGACTTTTTTTGCAATTAAGAATATTTGTTTAAAAATAGAGACACGTCATGAAGCTCTGAGACAGTTTGTGTAGGAAGTAACAACTAAATGGAAGTGAAACTAAAGAAAGCATCCTACAAATCACAACTCTTCCATAGAAAACATGGGCCCAACTTCTCAAAAGCTGTAATGAAGCTGCAGATTCTCTTCTCAACGACCAACCATTAACAATGGTACATCATTATGTTAATACAATGGTCAGTAGTCACCTACTGACTAATGTATTTTGTTAAAATGTACCTGTGTTTCAAGCACCACATTTTTAGTAGCAGTGATGGACTCCAAATATTCTAGTTTCTTTTTTTTTTTTTTTAAATCCTGCTATTGAGATAAGGAAAAGAGAAAAACTTCTAATTTTATTCCTTCTTTAATGCTTTTTTATAACTGAACTATATGAAAGTGTTACCTAGCCAAAAATATTTTTAAAGTTGTCTATGAATCCAGTATTCATAAGCGTATGTAACTTCTTCACTTTCTGACTAAATGAAATTGTGATAGATGGAATCCAATAAGGTTGTCATCTACTGCAAAAAAAAAAAAAAAAAAAGACTTCTTTTAGTAGCTCTTCATTTTAGCAACTTTTAGTTATCTCTTTAAAATTGCATTTCCAGTCCTCTTGTACCTGTAAATAAATCACCCAATCACCCATACTTAACGAATATTATTTATGATGTATGTAAATTTTGATTTCCTAAAGAGAAGTCTATACACTTTCAATCTGTCCTCCTATAGAACTCCTAGTGCTTTAAAATAATGATTTTAATAATGATACAACGATAATAAAAATGCAGCTTACAAGACAAGCATTCACCTGTCATTATTCAACGTCATTATCAGGTAAATATTAATTCTCTCATTTTGATTAAGAAAAATGCGATTCAGAGAGGTTAACTAACCTGTCAGATTTCACATAGCTAATCAATGGCAGGACTAAAATTTGAACCAAGATCTGTCTGTCATCAAAGCCTGTGCTCTTTCTAATCCTGGCACACCACTTAGAAGCTTGGCCCTCTCCTGGTTCAGCCTCCTTCTTTATTTTACGTGTCATGCAGTGCTGCCTCCTGTTGATCTCCCTTGGTATTACACTGTAGCCAGCTCTTCAATACAGTCCAGTGAAAACAATCAGTTCTTGTTGGGAGCAGATCATTTAGGAGTATTGATTCTAGATTTGTCATTGTTTTCCATGAAAGCTAAGCATAGAGTATAAATTGCCACTCATCACATAAAGTTGATGACTTTCTATGCCCAAATGATTTGACAATTTGTGATTTCACCCCCAGGAGATTTTTTGCTAACATTTTTCAAGGCAAAATATTCAATCCCTGTCTAAAATGATCAAATTTTGCCCTGCAGCAAACTTGTAAATTTCTGCAAGGACTTGTGAAACTTCACAAGGCAAGAGATCAATAATTTCACACTGTTCTGTTCTCACCGTTTTTCTCAATGTACACTATTTCGTTTGAAACTGCCAAGATGAGAAAGTAAAAAATTAAGGGACAAGTAAGGAACTACGTCCCAATCTTTTATAAATATAAGTGCTATGTTTAAAATAAAAGTGATCAATCTGTTGTCAAAAATTTAAAGAAAGGCAAACAATTTAATTCAGATAGTTAAAAATTAATTTTACTGAAAGAAGGCACAATGAATGTTTCTATTCTTATAATATCCTATTGTATGTATTGACATACTCAAAAATATCTTTGGTTTTCTGCCTATTGTGTCCAATACTATCCAGCCTTTGTTGCAAATCAGGACTTAGGTAAAGTGCCTGATGGGTTTTATGCTGTTGTTATGCTGAGGTACCAAGCCATTTTGTCCCTACCTGTAAAAATGTTAAACCTTTAACTGTTTGCCATGAATTTTATGCATATTTATCCTTTTTTTTTTTCCATGTTCAAAAATGCCAATAAATTTGAGCCAATAATTTGGCAGGTTTTATCATCCTTTCTCTTTAAACTTTGCTTTCCCATTAGGTTCTTTTTCTCTGCCTGCATGATAATTGGGAATATTTCCCCATGTTCAGCTATTGCTCTTTCATTCTTCTTGCTATCTAATTTCTCCTTCAGAGAACTCATCCATTTTCATGGTTTCAGCTCTCCCTTTACTTGAATGATTTCAAAATCTCTATCACCAATCCCCTTCATGTAAGCACTAGTCATTTATTTCCAATTGTTCACTGGATATTTCTACTTTGAAGATTCACCCTTTCTTCCAAATAAACAATTTGAATCCTTCATTTCACCCCAAAACTACCTCATTCTCCAGATTTCCCTTTTTATTTTCAAGAAAAGAAACATGTTTCCAATCACCCGTACTTGAAACCTTGGACCAGGGCACAAGGATGGAAACAACTCAAATGTATACCAGAGCCAGGAGTTAAATTTATGGGATTACGGTAGGACAGATGCAGCTCAATGGACCTGGAGCTTTGGCCTCTTATTACTGAGCCATCTAATGATCACCATATAGAAGAGCAGGCCCACTTTTTCCAGACCCTGTTTTTTAAAATGAATAAATAAATAAATCTTGATTTTTGTAGTGACATCTATTCAATTGTTTAAATTCCATTAACTGTTAAAATTTAACTAACTCTGTGAAAGCCACAAGAAGTTTATCTATGAGCATACCTTTTTTGAGAGCTGCCAATTTGTGACAATAATACAGGCACCGAACTAAAAGGCAAGTAGAAAAAATAGAAATAAGTGAAAGGTAACCAACCGGTAGATGGATGATCTTGGTTATGATGATGATGAGAGGGCTAACAAATCCAGCCCAATAGAGTGGAGCCATTCCAGTCATCCCAAGATCTTGAGCCACTTAGCATAGTATTCTAGAAAAATGGGCTTAACTAATTTAATCAGTGAGAAAGCTGACTTTGAGCTAAAACCCATAAACCTGAACTTAAATATCACACCTTCTAAATCAGTGAGTGAAAGTAGCCAGGAGCTACAAAAGGTGATCTTGATTCTTTGAAAATAAGCCATAGATTATATTTCTTTCCTCCAGGGTTCTCCTAGGCTAAAAAACAAATTTCCAGCCTAAGACTAGTAGATTTCAATGAATATGCAGTCCACATGCCTCTAATTCTTACTTGTTCTTTTAATATTTTAGAAATAATGTACATTTGGGTTTAACATAATGAAATTATTGTAATAAACTTTTGGAAATAAATATTATAGACTTCTCAAGTTAGACTTTTGGAGGTTGATTCAAAGATATATACTATACCAACGGCATATAACAATTTTGTGACAAGATGTCTTAACCCATCAAAAAAACGTGCCGATGAAATTAAGTGCATTAGATTCATCCAGTGGTTACTTACAGAAATTTTAAAATTTGATTACGTACCTCTATACTTAGGGCTTTTACTTGTGAACTCAATACCGATTGAGAAAATTAAAGAACTGTGAAACTTAATTAACTCAATATTTTTTTTTCAATATACTGTAAAGGGTATTTTTTAAACATAAAGGAAATGAAAAGTATAAGCATACCAAAATCTGGTTAAGATTATATAGTTAAATACTCAAACTACCAGTGCAAATCTATGTTAATTATAAGTTAGCTGAGTGACTGAGTAAATAATACCTAATTTGTATTTTGTGTATGTGTGTTTTAGAAATAGTCTTTTATGTTCAAATAACTTCTTTACTCAGATCAAGGGACAAATGGGTTTGATTAGAAATATCTTAATGATGAAAATGGAAACTACATTGTATGAAATACCATGGTATAAGGGCTTTTGAATTTTTTCAGAGTTGTCATTGATCTGTATGCATTCATTTTTTAAATTTGAAAACATCTAATATTTTTGAGAAGACGCATATTTTTTAAACTGAGAAACTAAATCTCCAAGTTAATACAGTATCAGTTTATTGTACTTCAGATTTCCAAAGCACAAGCATTTCAGAACACTGAACGTCTATATTTAGAGTGAGATCTACATATTCCATGCAGATGGAATAAGTCCATGAATATATGTTGGTATCATTCTTGCCAGTCCTAATAAAACTCTATTTTTAGTGTGTTTGAATAAGACTTAAACATGAAAACTGAAACATCAAACCATTATATACCCTTTAAGTGTGGATAAAATAATTTTACATCCACACAATATTTTTAAATGTTGACTTTAGCAAAAACTTAAAAATCCCCTGAAATCTGAAATGAAAATTCATGATGCACAAAATTATGAAAGAAAAATGTCTTTTCCAAATACCCCCTAACTTTTTGAACAAAATTTCAGTGTTGTGATTTAATCTTTCTCATTTACATTTGCCAAGTGTACTCGCATTTAAAAGTGTTTTCACATGCACTTCAACATTTAACCTGCACAGTGGCCTTTGTGAAAAGTAGCGTTATAAGAATCTCATAGAGGTGAATGACCATCTTCATCACGCATCTAGAAAAGAAAGGCAGAACCAAAGCCTGAAACTCTGCCTTCAGAATCCCAACCCAGAACTTTCTAATAGACTTGATCGACTCTGCCAGTTTCTGATACAATCTCTTTTCCTCTATCCATTTTCCACACATACAATACATGAGGTTCATGTAAATGTGACAGTTAAAAATTTTAGAGTTTCTCTTTTTACTATGACCCTTGTATCCTCAGCTTTGAGCATTTGCTTAACTTAAATGTGGAATCCTGTCCGTATGTATATGCTTATGCATGTGAGTGCACACATACGTGTATATACATGTAATGAATTCCTATAGAAGCAAATTTACTGCTGCCTTTTATTTACTCAAACAGAAAGATTGCTGTGGTTTTGAGAGGAGAGTACAGAGAAAAAGGAACTTCAATAGCTATGTAGGATCGAAGGTTTTAGTAAAATGGGAATAGGCAGGACAACCTTAGTTTCCTGTTGTTGTTCTTTTTAATATATAGTCAGGTGTGTAGAGCCCATTCTGAACTGTAAATTTTTAATTCTTACGAGTCCAAAGTTATAGAAGTGGAATGGCTTGGCCAGGCAATTACAGTAATACGGAGTAGGCTTGCGCCAGTTTAGGCAATAGAACTACATATTTGTTCAGTACAGTATTCCTACTCCGTATTACTGTAATTGCTTGGCTATGTATTTTATATAGCATTTTTTCTTTAATGTCAATATATTATTTATCTAATAACAATATAAATTATATTAGTCATTAGGAGGGAAGTTTGCTTCTGATTTCAATGGAAAATGTTTCCAAAAAGACTTTGGAAGAGATCAGTCTTAATTTAATTACCTGGCTTTGTAGTTACTTATGGAAAGCGTTTTCTTCCTTTCTCAGAATCCACCTTATTTCTGCTTGATTTCACTATAGATTTGAAATCTCACTTTAGGACATCAGCTTGTCACCCTGAAAAGAACTGCTATCAGATGTATCATTGAAAGTTTGCTTCCAAAACAAAGAAGAGAATACTCCCATGGACTTCTTATCCAATTTAAAATAGTGTCTGAGATTTTTGCTCTGTATGTCTCTCCAGGGGAGGCTAAGCCCCAGATTTGCCTTACTCCTTGGAGGCCACCTCTTATGCCTAGGGAAGGATGCTTTGCTTAGTGTCCATTTCTGAAAATTGACTTTCTGATCTTTTCAAACTTTGGGAGACTGTATTATACATAGTCTTTATTAGAAAGATTACCTCCTCAAGTCCTTGGCATTTTGATGTTCCTGAAACTCATACACCTTGGCATACATTGTGTGAATGCTCTTTGCATTGATGAGAAGCACAAAGAACCAAGCCCATCGCAAGCCCATGTGGGAAAAAGTGCCACATGGTTCAATAGCACATAAATCTGCCTCATATGGTGATGGAAAGTGTCACACTAGGCCATAGGCCATGGGGAGAGTGTCATTCATATGTATGCACATTCAGTTAAGTTCTGTGTACATCCTACACCTCCTAACTGCAGACCAACCATTTTTCCTTTGAAGTCACGTATACAAAATGCAGAATGGATATGCAGGAAAAATCCATGGCAACAGCACATACAGAGTTTGTTGATTTTATTTGGAAAATAAGTTTACCTATTTTCCATTTCTAACTTTTTAAAAAGATATGTTTCTTTAGATTTACTTGATTCTAACTTAAAAAAAATCATGCTGTACAATTTTTTAAACCATAGCTTATCTTAGATTTTATGAATAACCTAAAGGCTATTCACTTTCCCCTTTAGAAACTCTAGAGCTATTTTTCTGTGCTGTGTACATTTTCATCCACAAGAATATTTTCTTCCCATTCTCCTAGACACCTTGGGACATGATTTTTTTCTCTACAGACACCTTAGAGGACTGTTTAAGACCCTATTCACTTCATCTACTCTTAGCTTCACCTAAAGGGCAAAATCCCTAAGATCTTGACACAAATACTGATAAATACATGGAATTATTAAAGGTGCCATCTCAGCAGAAGAAGATTACTGCTGCCTTTGTTCTCAGGGGAATGCATATTTCACCTAGTAGCAAGACACCCAACTGCTGCTACAATCAGAAATCTCTGAAATGCCTTTAAGCTAATCATCTTTGAACATAAGCCTTTGTTGTTGAATCAGGGAGCTTCTAGATGCAAGGCGCAGAAACGATTTTTTTATTATTATTATTTTTTTTCTCTACCTTGCACAAAACAGCAACAAGCCTGTCACTACCACCAGTAAGGTTCACTGATCTGTCAACATTCACCCCTGATGAAGACAGTGAAAGAAATCCATAGCCCTGGAGAGTTCAGGAGAGAACCAAACAGAGTGTTTGCAAAAGAGCATTTTTATATGTTTTCTTGTGACAGCACTAGTTTAACAGAAAATAGTTGGAGTGTGCCAAAAAAGAGGGAAAAAATTGAAAGACAGTAGTAGTAAGTTAGGCTAGCATGACATGATGGATCTGGGCTATGACAAACCGAATTGGAAAAAAGCTTCCCTGGGGACCAACTATACCAGGTTTGCTGAATTGTATTTCTTGATTTCTTACTGTGCAACAGTGCTTTTTACTGTTAGATTGACTAGGCTTCAGAATATTTTTAAAATTGTACAAATCAAAATCCATGTAGCTTAAAAATGAAGGATGTAAAAGGTTTAGGATTTTGATGTATTGAAAGGCATTCTGTATTCCCTCATGTGAGTATTAAATATACACTTTGTCTGTTCAATGAATTTTAAATCTTTGTGGATAGCAGTACACACAATAGCAGTTTGCAGGTCTGAAAACCCTGGTTGGAAAGGACATAGGCTGCAGAGATTCGCGGCATCTTCCCTCTTATCCCACCCAAATGGGCCCAGGAATTACGACATGCAGCCTCAGTAGGTTTTCATTTGTTCTGAGATGTTTATATAAAGGGCATATAAAGAAACCTTAAATCCTGGGCCCTCTTAACAAAAGTGTGATGCCTTGTCTCTATTACTTGTCCTTTTAATTCTTGTGTAGTGGCTTTCACAAATCCTAAGGTGAGATCAAAAAAAAAAAAAAAAAGAGAAGGAAGAAGAATTATTTCACAGCTGCTAAATTATGCTAGTCTTCCTATACCACATGGCATCAAATAACTAGACAGTCTGATTCATTCAAATAGTCACCCACAATGAGCTTTGAAAAAATACCTAAATGAATCGCCTATATTAGATACTCAGACGGCTTCAGGTACTTGAGCTACAGAGGCATAAACAATTTTGGTACTACTTTTAAGGACTTTACAACCAATTTGAATAATTCATGAAATTGTCAGAGTGTAAGGTGATAGGTATCAAGTGACAATCATGCTCAAAGCAGACAGCAAACTGTCTAGTGGGCTCAGGCAGCACAGCTCCATGACTTTTCCCATCAACTTTTTACGTCGAGGAGACGGTGTAGAGAAAGTGGATGGTGAAAGTGAGTTTTGGTTGAGGTTTAGTAAAAGAGATCTAAGCATTGAAGCCTGAGAGCTAAATGATAAGATGTAGGTTCAGAAAATATCCAAGTAAGAACCACAGACTAAAATGCTTATGGCTAGTATAGAATTAAAGTGGTATGGCTTAAGTTTTGAGAAAAAGCACAATTGCAAACTGGAGTTTTCTTTTCCCAACTGAAAAAAAAAAAAAGAAAGAAAGAAAGAAAAGAAAAGAAAAAACAGCTGCTTTTCAACTATAGAACAATCATGCATGTAGGAATATGGAACAAAATTGCCAAATCTTCAGGTTTTTTAGAAACCAGAAATCTGGATTTTTACATGAACTCTTGATTTTAAATATTAGCAGATAATTTTTAAAATTTTATGCATTGTGTGGGTCAAATAAAACACACCTCTGATTTGTGTTTTAGCCTAGACACTTTCAGTTTGTGACCTATTAGTGTAGTCAACTTGAATGATGGATACATAGCGCAAAGTGTTTAAGCTTGAGAATGTGGAGAGTAAACTATTCTAGTAATTACTTCATAAGATTCAAATGGTTTTAGCAGTAATGGCTGTAGTGGATAGGACTGAAGAAATAAAAGAATTTGAAAGTCATGGCAGCACAGAGGTTATTGGAGAGGTAATTTAAAATAGCTGGGGTCGCAGCAGATAACAGCATCAACTCGGTGTTGACATCCTCAAGGACTATGAACAATTTGTCTGAGAGGCCTTGAATGACAGAGAGAAGTAAGCACACAGGGAATTACAAAGTTGCCAGTGAGATTATCAGCAAGAGGAAAAGCACAACTGTGGTTTGAAAATGGCATTGAGCAGATCTCAATGAAATGCCCAAAGTCTAGGCAAAAAACGTACAGAAATATTAATGAGAGCAACAGAGAAAACCTAGGTAATTTTGACATGATTTGACAGTTTCTATCAAAAATATATCAAATCAACTGGTTAACTGAATTCAGTTCATTCACAGAAATATACTAAAGGCTTAGTATGTAAGGTCTGGATTAAATATTTGGGTACTAGAGGAGGCAACAGATCTGTGAAGATGCATAAGACTCTCTGCTTGCCCTCCAGGTGTTTAAATTTGTATGAAAAAAGCAGCAGGTGTGCACACACACACACACACACACCCCTATGTGTTTTATTTGCTTTGTTTTGTTAATGTTAAAAAAATGGCAAAGTGTTTTTGTATGGTAGTTCAAAATCAAATGATCTTTTTCCAAGAATTGTTTGATTGTATTCTGATGGATATCTCTATCTCTGTCTCTGTCTAAGTCTGTGCCTATGTCTATGTCTATGTCAATGTCAATGTCTATATCTATATCTATATTGAATCTATATCTCTATCTAATCTATCTATATCTCTATCTATATCTCTATCTATCTATATCTATCATCTATATCTACATCATCTATATCTATAGTTCTCCAAGAGAACTAGTAGGACATTAAATATGTAAGTATATGTATAAAAATGTAAGTATATATACAGTAGGTTCTCACTTAATGTTGTCAATAGGTTTTGTGACTTTAAGTGAGACAACATGTAACAAAACTGGTTTTACCATAGGCTTATTGATATAAATGAATGAAGTTCCTACTGCATCTCATTAACGTTATAATGAAATGACATTGAATGAAAGAACATTCGTTATTCAAGGACCTGTTCTCTGTGTGTGCAGGATAGGGGTGGGAGAGGAGATAGAGACTGAAACAGAGACAGAGGCAGAGATGAAAGAGAGAGAGAGATCGATTTATTATGAGGAATTGGCTCAAGTGATTATAGAGTCTGAGAAGTCCCATGATCTGCCATTAGCAAGTCAGAGACCTAGGAAAGCCAATGGTATAATTCAGTTCAAGTTCAAATACCTGATGTAAATCCCAGTTCCAAGGCAGAAGATAAAATGAGATGTCCCTGCTCAACAGTGAGACAGCAAAAAAGGATAAATTTCACCTTCCTTCACCTTTTGTTCTTTCTATGCCCTCAGCGGATTAAGAAATGTCACTCACATTGGAGAGCAGGGTCTCCTTTGCTGAGCCCACCAACTCAAAAGCTAATCTCATCCAGAAACACCCTCACTGGACACACCTGGAAATAGTGTTTAATCTGGACACCCCATGGACAGTGAAGTTGACACAAAATTAACCATCACACCATGAAATAAGCTTTTCCCTAATTCTAAAGAACTACAATGCATTATTATCTGGTGGGTTCTCTTCAGAGCATTCCAATAGCAAGTCAGAGGGAGAGCTCTACAAGATGTCAGGAAACACAGACAGGACCCTCTTTTCTTCCTTTCTTGCCTCTTTTGTTAAGACCTGGCCCAGGTTAGCATTCGGCAAACGTGGAGTGAGTTAAATGTTTTAATGAGGATGAATTGATTTGAATTCAAATTGATTCAGTTTGAACCTCTGCTCTCTATATCTACCCATTTTATCATTGTTCTACTTGGCTGGAACACTGAAGCCCTCCCATCTCTCCATCAAGGCTGGAACTGAGACTATCACAAAAAAGTAAATTATTGGTAAAGGGATCCAATATCTTCAAGAGTTGTACTTGGATACTGGACAAAATTACTAGAAATTCATTTAGGTAGATAGACACAGCATGTTTTAACATTTTAGAATAAAAATATTTTAGAAACTGGAAGAATTCAAAAACAGCTTTGGAAAGTTGTAACTGCTTCTCAAAGAAATGTCCATTTCTCAGTGCTGCTAACTCACACCTGTAGCCAAGTGCCCCAAAATTAATAACAACGAGTATAAATATCATTTGGCTTTTTTGTCCTATAAGCACATTCTATTCTTATGTTGAAATAGTGTTGGTTGGCTTTGCAATGATTTACTAATTTTATCAGATATTTGGGGTAACATTAGCTTCCAGTCCATAACTTAGAATATTGTAAAAAGAGAAAGTTAGAATAAATCTAATAGTTTCCATGTAAGTATTGTTACTTTTTTAAAAGTTAAATTACTTACTTATCAGCGCGTTTTTCAATATATAATTCAGGAAGATGCCAATATTACTCAATTATTTTGATCCGTTTACACCTTAAACTAAGGGAATAATAGGTATGCCACTTCTGCTATTCATTTACACTAGATTGGTATCCTCTTTGGTTTGGTTTTATTTATATGTAAATACGCATAGTTCAAAACTTGTTAGTAGCAACACTAATAATGTCATTTATATACTTCACCTTGTCCATTTAAAATGGATCGTTCTATTTATAGAGTAACAGCCTGTAAAATTAAATTAAAAAATTTAATAGAAAAGATAGTCCTTTTAAAAATTATTATAATAGAAAGAAAGGTCATTTTTTTCATAAATTACTCCCAAAGCAACTTTTTAAAAAATCTTTTTTTAGTTCCAAAACTTTAAAATAGTCTTATTGATTTTTAAGAATAATTATTTATGTAAAATAATTTATGGCAGAACTTTCAGTATTTGAAATATATTTTCTTATAATAGGAATTTTATAAGACCATTAATTTTAGCAATGCTAGGAAACACAACTATAATTTAGGAGCTATTGTTGATTGTTTCTAGAAATAGATATTGACCCCATTAGTTTTAAGTGATAACATTACTAAGCCAAAGTATTAATCTAACACTACCAGAATTGCTGATTTTAATCAGTGTTTTTATTCAAAACCTTCCTTTAGCACTTAAATTTCACTTAGCTTATCATATATAAACATAAATGTAAAATTTAAATAAATTATCTTAGACTTCTCATTTTTAAAGTTATTGCAAAATTAATGCCTCTGGAGGCTCCAGTATCTAAAGTCTTTTGTTTGTTATAGTCACTTTGGTATGCAATTCGGGTGTGATGATATTGATGCCACCCTCTTGGACATTGTTTCATTAATTAAGAGGGCACCCTGGGGTCCATAGAAGCCTTGTGGCCCAATAATCAATCACTGAGTCATTTATTCATCAAGTAATGCTCTTAAGGAAAGGAAGTAATCATTGTCAACAATAGTGACAACAGAAATAGCAACTAACATTTATTGGGTCCTCAGTATGGTCCAGGTGTGGTTCCAAACTCATAACATGTATTGAGATATTTAGTCCTTGCAACAAATGAAATTGTTTTTAAAATGATTTTGTTGAATCGTTAGCTTGATTTACACTGTTAAAAATATAAACATATAGCATATGTATATCTCCATTTGTATTCTTGTCTTGAGACCCATATATGTGGGAGGAAAGGTGCTTGATGAAGGCAACTCTCGAACAAATCAATTTTGTCCAAGATCATGATTTGTATTAATTTTGGCAGAGGTTAGATTAACACTGATGTTAGAGTATTAAACCACCTCAGTGCATCAAAGATGTCAAGCTTTGTTAATGATGCAAAATTCTACAAGAATTTGATGAAAGGCAGAGACTTAAAGTGACTCAAATATGAGTCTTAAGGTTGAGTGTACTGACAGAAAAAAAGTAATAAAGGTGTTACAAATATTAAGTGTTAAAAAGATAGTGTGATGATAGGCCATTTATATTCAAATATGAGTTTAGGTATTAGTTGATAACAAATACTTAACACACACACACACACACACACACAAAGCACAAAAAAAATCTTACTTTTTTTGCCTATTCAGTTTTAAAGTTGTATACTTATAAGTAGAGATAACAAAAACAAGTATATTTATTTATATTACTTTATAAACCATGTAAGTGTATTTGATGGAAATTCATTAAAGCACTGGGACTTAGTGGTAAACTGGTCTTGCTCAACTTCCTAAAACTCCTTTGGTGTTTGTCATGATGATAAAGGATAATCTCTCTGTAAGCCTTCCTTCCCTTCCCCTATACCTGAATCTTATTAAATATCTTTAAAGATCCTAGGATAGTTTTTGCTATAATTGCCACTTAGTTTGTAACCCAGAGCATTTAAGTTTGTGAATGAGTTAAGAAGTACTGGTAAGCTACTATGCAAATTTAAAACAATTTTCTGAGAATGTAAGCACTAAGTAAGCAGGAAAGCATTGCTGCCTGCCTATGTTTACTTGGTGCTTCTGAAACTTTGATATGTTATGGGTTAATAATTAACTTTTGGTCAGATGAGTTGGCTTCTTTCTAGTTTACTGGTGGGTAACATATTAGGCTAACTCTAGCTGCTATAACAAATAAACTCGACATTAGGTAACAGAATAGAATTTTATTCCTCACACTTCTGAAGTCCATCATGGGCACTGCTGACTGCAGGCTGCTTTGCCGCAGGTGGTAAATCAGGGATCTGGTGTTTTTAACATGTGGTTTTGAAGGTCACCACATGCATCTGCATCAAGCCAGTGAAAGGGGAATGAAGAAGAGGAGTGTCATACCTGGACTGGAAGTGACACACATCACTTCTGCTTATGTTTCATTGCTAAGAACATGACTCACCTTTAGAAGCAAAGGGAGAGGTCTGGGAAGTGTTGTCTTGGGGACAGCCACTTCGCAGGAATAAGTGCGTACTGTAGAATGGGGACCACACATAATTGGTGTTTTATCATCTACCAAAAGCAATCCAGAAATTGATCAGAGATTACTCCTGAAAAATCCTGGGTTGGTGCACAGACCAGTGACTAAAGAGTCAGCTAACATCCAACCTAACGCTTTGGGTACTAGATCCCTGGTTTCCAGCCAGTGGTACTCTGCTTTCAAACAAGTGACTTTAAGTAGAGAGAAACCAGAGGGAAATTTAATTGAATACTAAGGTAACGAGAAGAAAGTTAATTATAACAGAATAATAACCTGCATTTATTGAGCACTCACTATGTTTTGGGCATTCTTTAAACACTTTATATTTGCTAGTTTAATTAATACTCAGGGTGATGCTAAAGGCAATTATTTTTATTAGGCTCATCCATTTTATGGTTGGGGAAACTGAGGCATAGGGATGTACGTAATTTCCTCAAAGCTATATGGTAAACATCACTTAGAACCGGGATTCAAAGCTAGGCAGTCTAATTCTATTAGACTATTTTATCTCCCACAAAAGGTAGAAAAATATTTAAAAAGAAAAGGAGAAATTGGGAGGAACACTTACTTTCTGAAAGAAATTTCCTCTAATTAGACTTGGCTTAGGTTGTACAGGTTATAATTTTTGTGCAGTTCACTCCCAGCCTGCAGACTCCATTCTTTTCCCTATAGAATGTTTTCTAACTTATCTATGTCATGTGGGCTCAGCGAAGGTCAGAATTTTAAAATGGCCTCTAATCTGAAGGAATTAAATTATGTTGAGCAGGATAGAGATTCTAAAATGATTGAAAGGACAGTCATGATTAAGGTACAAATAAACAGTAGACAATAGGACTTCTGGGAAGGGTGCGGTTATCAAGAAAAGAGTTCATGAAGGATGGAGACTTTAGCTGGTCCTTAAATGGGCAGGATTTCATAAAATAGAGAAGTGCAAAGGATTTCTAAGGAGAAGGATGATAACAAAGATTCGGGTGGATAAAGACAGTATTTGTAGCAGCATGGCTGTAATAGAAGGCAATTTTGGGAATTAGTGAGAGTTATATCTTTATCCATTTTTACTTTAGAACTTACTTTTGCATATATTTTTAATTCAGTGTAACCATCTGGTAAGGCCTGGCACTCTACGATTTGTTGCAGTAGTAGTGTTTATCTAAGGAGCTACGTATGTAGGCGCAGGAAAATGAATACTGGGTTCTGGGAACAAAGACTGGGGAAGGATTTCCAAACAAATGCCACCTTCTACTCATTTCAACAAGTGTGAGAGTTAAGGAATGTGCTTCACTGCCATTATGTCCTGGGCCCCAATGCTTGTTACAGAGAACCTAACCAAGACCTGAGCGTTCAGCCTGTTCTGCTTCTAAGAACCTTTAGAGTAACTGACCATCCTTATGTACCTATATCACTTCTCGTCTCTGCTTTTGAAAAACAACAACAACAACAAGAAACAGAGAACACTTCATTCCTCCTTCAAATCAAGGGATGAGCCCCTGGAGCACATCCAGTGAGTTCTGAATTCTCGGAGGAGCCACCTCTGACTATTACTGTTCTTCCTTGTCAATCGGAGAGCAATTCCAGTGACATCATTGCTGTTTTCAGTATTATGCTGTTGCTGTAGGCAGCATGAAATTGACAAGGAATGGCACTGAGAAGAGCTGAAAGGGCACTTCTGCTTTTTTGATGCATCTGACACCTGTAGTTATAAGAAAGAAAACAGCTTTCATAAGCATATTGCTGGGTGATGTAGAAGATGAATGATTATTTAGAAGCAGCTCTTCAACGTAATAGCACAATAGACTAAACTGCTTCTGTGTACCTCTACCCTAAGAGTACCTTCCCAACTAGAAGCAGTCTGGTCAGATAGTTTCCTAGAAGTCTCAAGATCAGGAGTTAGGCTCAGTGAAAACCACATCTAAATCTCAGAACTTCTTGGTCTATGAGATAGGGATTTCACTAGTTCTGATTTTAATAGAATATGCCTTTTGTTTTTAGCCTATATGTTTGTTTGTGTTTCTTCTATTTGCATAATTGTATTACAGCTAAAAAAGTTAATGTCCAAAATGAAAAAAAAAGGCAAATATAGTCTTGTCTCTTTTGGGAGAGCCTTTCCTAAGAGTCATCAGACACATCTGCCTAAATTCAAATTATTATTATTATTATTGTAACAATAATAGTAAGTCTGACAGGTAAGCAATAGCAAATGAGGGGTCTTAAACCCACATAAAGTCAATTATATTGATAATTGCGTAGTTATAACAGTAAGTGGACAGATTACAAAATTGGGAAGTAATTGATCTTACTGTGCTAGAGATCACAAGTTCACACCCCATCAATAGTGCATTGAACTTGAGCAGTCAGACTGAGTCTACAGTATTCAGTAGTGAACATGGTTGACTCTTTCCAAATCTTCACCTTCCTGTAGCAGCCCACGGTGTGGATGCCTTCTTGGTAACTCTGCTTAGTGGCTTTTGCGACGCTGTCATTCTGATTTTTCTCCAGTTGCCTGACCATAATTTCTTCCTTGTTCTTCTTTACCCTCCATATGTGGAAAAGCATTCTAGTCTTTAGCAGCAACTCAGAGCATTTTCAGGCAACACTGTTGACTGTCTCTCTTACCAGTACATTTTCTATTTCAGGCGCATTATGATGAGTGCAAGAAGCATGGTGAGAAAAGCCATCATCAGTCTTACAAGCACTATAGGAAAAAGGATAAAAATTCTCTTTATAACTGCTTATCTTCTAAACCATAGCAACTAAGAAAAACTATAATTATTGAGATAAAGTTATACATCCCAGGCCAAATATTTAGCATAAAGCCTCCATATATTTCATATCTATATGAAGTTAAGGGAATATAACAAATACAAAAAAAATATTCACAACAAACACTGTTGTTGAGGGCTAAGTTAAATGCCAACTACTAGGCCGTATGTTTTGCATACAGTATCTCATTTGATTCTAGTGAGAAACTTATGATGCACTATTGTCATCTCCCATTAACAGATGAGAAAATCGAAACATAGAAAAGTTAAGTAATTACCCAAAGTCACACATCTAATGACGACACAGGAGTTTTTATGCTTTTCCACTGGAGCCCTGCATTTTAGATAGATTTTTTCTTTAAATTGTTTCACATGTAAGTGCATCTCATTTCTACCTTTTGTTCCAGGCATTTCTCTGTATTCTTTTATTACTTGGTAAATTTACCATTTTAATTTTTAAATTGTATCGCTCTGGGTTTATAGGTATTGTTCTCTCCAGTGCAAGTCTCTTATATTCCCTGGCACACATCTGGTTATCGATTGCTTTAAAAAATAGATAGCCAGAGTTGATTTGTTCTCTGTCACTTCTGGATTTAGAGCACATCTTGTCCTCAGATACCTCATCCATGTGTATATTACCATACAGGTGTTGATACTTCAATCTCAACTCTGAATTTCCACATGGGAGAATTAGTAGCAAGGTAATATTAAGATGCCACCTCAAATGGATGTAAGCTCTAGTTAGCATCTTAAAATACTGAAACTCTTTATTATCCTCTTAGCACACCATGTTACTGACAGCACTTTGTTTTACCTTATCATTATAACATCATCTCTGAGAATTTCTACTTGTATCATTACAAGATGATTATGACAGCCTCACTAAGCCTGATTCATGTGAATGGAAAATTAGTGCCATTAAGAAAATTTCTAATAATTATTTTCCAAGACGTATCAGTACTTTTCAAGCTTAAACTCATTAAACCGATCTGAATCTCGCTTCAGCAAATCCCCATTGAGTGTCCTTATTAAGGCAGTTTCATACTACTTTTTAAAGTAGTCAAGTTTTAATCAGAAAGTATATTAGTAAAATCCACATGCGTGGCCTTAATCTTATCGCATATATGGCAGTAGTGTACATGGATCTCAATACTTGAGAAGTTAGTATCAAAATAGCTGCACAGTAAATTATATTATCAAAATAATTCAAAAATTATTAGATAGCACATCAGATAATGTGCTAGTTGTTTTATATTTATTATCTTATTTAACATGCACAACCTCCCCATGAGAATTTTGTTCCCATTTTACAGAGGTGGTAATTGAATGTCAAAGATAAGTAATTTCCTCAGAGTTACACAGTTAGTGTGTGGCAAGAATCTTTTTGGGATGTACTGTTAAGCTAATTCACATTTCTAGCACTGAGTTCATTGTTTTTTTATCATAAGAACAGGAAAGAAAAAGGTTAAGGATGAGTCTGATATAATGAGAAATAAATGCTGTTTTCTTAAGTTCTAATTCAAGATCTAAAAAATACTTTAGGAATGATTAAATTTTATTTCCTTAACTTATCCATTATAATATTTGAACAAACACATATTGCAGTAATTAAAATCACTATGCAAAATGTTTTATACAAGTCTATATAGAGAGAAAAAGAGAGAAAGAGAGTAAAATCTCCCCACTCTGAAAAATGTATTTGGGTAGTTATATTTTCCCAGTAACTGAGAATGTCCTCTTTAAACAAGTGGTATCCAATATTTTGGACAGAAATCATAATTTCCCATGACTTATATGTATATAATTTACCACAATGCTTTCTTGATGACCTCCCACTGTAAACATATATTATTTGTTATAATTCATTTCAAACTGGCCCTTGATGCTTATTGAAATGTAGGAGATTATTGAATCTTACATTGAATTTTTTTCATATTTTTATAGATTTTTTTACCCCTCAGTCTCATACTTATCTGCCACTCTTTTCTACTGTTGGTGTTTCATTCTGTGACATTTCATCTCTTCTTTCTATTTTGCTCTAGTTTGAGAAAATTATTTTCTTAAAATCATGTCTAAAATAAGGGTTCATAGGCCTTGAATGAGGAACTGAAGTTTATAGTTACATAGAAAAACAAGTGTTCTTCATGAACAGGTAACTCAGGTAGTGACATTTTTAAAAAGTTGTTTTGTAGTGAATGAAGACAAGTGGTCTATCTGCTGGAGAAATATTTATGGAAGATTTTGGAATAACCATTTTGGAAATAGCATGTAAGTCATAGTGGGAATAGGAGGAAAGATTGTTATCTTTCAGACAAAAATCAATCTAGAAATCTAGAAATCTAGTCTTTTTTCTCCCGCCTATCCAGAGTCTATAAAGCCTTGCCAGTGCAGAACAAAGCACTTCCTATCTTACACGGTTTTATTTAATAGCACTTGATAAGTAAAAATTCTTGGATTATAAAGGGAAAATGATTGAACTTTTTGTAGACAAAGCAGAAAGTTTATTTTTAAGTGGAAGAAATTGAACACTTTGGAGCAGAAACTCTGGGAACTTTTTAAAGGAGTGTTATTAGTCCACTGCCTGCGTGGAAGATGCCAGGCCTGCTTGTACTAGTGTGGGACATAGAAGCCTATCACTTAGTTTGAACAATAGATTTAGCACATTGAAAGATTAAAGTGAAACAGGACAGGATCAGGTATGGCCTTGGTGAGGCAGAATTAATAGGTAACACTCTATCCTATGCAATTATAAATTTTTCACACCTATTAACACTTAGTAAACTGTATATGCCACCTGTCCTTTGATTTACGTGGATTACTGGTTCCATGCATCTTTGCTTCCTCCAGGGAAGAAAACTGCATAAAAAAGAGTCCACCAGTGCAAAAAAATACTAAAGAAATTGGCAGATATGTAATAAAAATATTTAATTCACATATTTTCACAAAAAAAGATAATGAAAATTCAGAAAAAATAAATTTTATTTGCTGTTAGTGTCTATACTATAATCTAAAGCAATCAATCTTCTCTTTTTTAATTGGTACAAAATTACTATCTTCATTGCTTGAAATATTTGGAAGTAATACTTCGGTTTGACTATTTATGTTTATGTTTTTGGATGCTCTTTCTCCAACTCCATCTTTTTTCTAAGTTTTCATAAATTCTTCAATATTCACTGCAACATTTTGTAAAAATCTTTTTGAAATTTTAAGGCTCAATGGATGTTTGGATCAATATCTAGAATTGCAGTTTCCAGTTTTGTGGCCAATTGAAGAACTATGTAAATATTTCCTGCAGTGAATAAAACTGGTTCACGGTCACTGCCATATTCGTTGGCAGGATGGGCTTCAGATATTAAGTGAATTAATTCATTATCAGTTAATTCGTGATCAACCAGTAATTCATTATCATCTACATTTAAATTGTCAGACCCTTCTTCTTGAAATATATTTAATAAATTAACAATGCTAGTTAATTCTTCCTCAGTTGTTGGAACCATATTCCCTGGTACATCCACTTCTGGCCATATTGCTTTCCAACAAGAAATTGTCTTTATAGCACTCAAAGCTAAAGCAATATTCTTGATATAACTTAAAATCGTGTATTAATTACAAGTTTCTCTAACTGTACGTGATTCACTATCTTCAAGTTTATTAAAAATATCATTAAAACTCCATTTAATATAATTAAGCTTAAAGGTGGAAATAATGCCTTGAGCTAAAGGTTGGATCAAGGAAGCTTGATGGCATATTTGGTATATTTGATGGCAAATATACAATTTTTGTATTTGGATGTTCTAAATTGTGTGGATGACCTAGTGCATTATGTAAAAGTATTTTAAAAAGAATACATATTTTTCCTTCACATAATTTTCAACTTCTACAGTAAAACATTTGTAAAACCAATCCCAAAAAATATCAGTAGTCACCCATGCTTTTTAAAGAAAGAACCTTGTAAAATGAGACCACATAAATGGAAACCACGTGTAAAAAAAAAAAGTCTGCGTAAAAGGGATATTTACCGTGTCTAAAAAAAACTCATGTAAAAAAGTAGCTTGTAAGTTGAGGGATGAGTGTACTTCATTTTATATGTGTTCAAATTATCTCTAAGTATTTATTTGTTATCTACATAATATCCTAAATGTATGAGTTGATGTCTCCCTGTTATAATGAACAGACTCACATATATAATGGCTTAATCAAAACAATTTGATCTTTAACTACAACTTGCTTATAAACATTCAGAGTTGGCAGTTTCTTGGATAGGCAGCTCTCCTCCTCTACCCTTGTATAGGCAATGATTCAGGGACCCTGGCCCCTTACATCTTGTGGCTCTCCTTGCTCCCGAGCCTCACCATCGTTGTTCATAAAGAGAGAGTACAGAAAGGGCACAACAGCTGCTTAAAAACTGTCTCAGAAACAGGAAACATCTCATTCTCTTATAATCCAATGACTAGAATACAGACATGATCACTCCAGCCCTGAGAGAGACCAAGAAATGGAGTCTAATTTCATACATGTTAGAAAAGGAGATCACATCATTCTCATCTGCATTATATATCAGAATATTGCAGGACCTATATCTAGCAGGGAATTACCAAACCAAGTGTAGCAACTACATCCTTGTATTGATAGAGTAACCACATTGACAAATAGCCTTAAAAATGTGTACTTAAAGTCTAACTATGCTTGTGTCCATGAGCTAAGCTTTCAACATGAAGTCTGAAATAATGCCTTTGGTTTCTTAATGCCATTTTTGTTTTCCCCAGTGGCTAATTTTTGGCCCAATTCTAAATGAGTGAATTTGATAAGAGGTAAATATTAGTAAGATGTTCCTGGAGTGCCATATCTAATAACCAAACACCAAGAATATATAATATCTGTGAATAGAACTTTAATAATTGCCTTCCTTTCACAAGGAAGGCAATTATTAAAGTTCTATTCACAGATATTATATATTTTTATTTATTTTTAGATCTTAAGTTATCAAAAGAAAGCTGTTAACTGTCTCTACAATAATAAGTTCTGAAGATAAGATAATAAAAAGAACCCATTCCTCAGCTTTATCAATTTATCACTTTTTTAATAATCAAAGCAATAGTCAATATACTATAAGCTTTAGCTATGCGTATAAAAATGTCCCCATAGGCAATTATGGTCACTTGACAGATGGATAAGATACATATTGCCACCATTATCTCTTTAAAATATCTTCATTCTTAGAGCTATGATAAGATATATTTAAAGTTAAAATTGTTTCAAAATAAAAATTGATTAATGTTAATTTAGCACCATTAATGGGTTTCAAATAGTTACAGTGTTATGGTGAATTTATGGGTTATGTATATCTACATGGATATATATACAAATGGAGATAGATGACAGATGATAGATAGATAGATAGATAGACAGACAGACAGATAGATAGTTATAGATCGAATGCTCTTTAAAGGTTTTAAGTGGTTAATATGATCCCGCTTGGTTAATCCAATCAAATGTTGACCAAATGATTATATGTGAAAAGTTTAGAACTTGAGTTTCTACTATATAATTGTGTTTGGTTCTAAACTCTGTTATTTACTCGAAAGCATAACCTTGAATGTATTTTAATCTCACTAACCTCAGTTTCTTCATCTACCAAGTGAACCTAATAACCTCTCCGACATAGGAATATTGAAATGATCACTTGAGATAATGAATTTCAAGTACCTGTAGAATACATTCTTGGTGTTCTATATCCATCAGTTCTTCCTCATTCCTTCTGTGTGATTCTACATTTAAAATATTACCACTACCATGATCAGTACCACCATCCTTGACTCCACAAGACATTGCTAAAGAAGACCTTTTATAAAACTAACATTTAGATTTTACTTTTTTTCTCGAAGTTAATTTTTTGTTAAGCTTTTACATAAAAAAAAAAAAAAACTATAGCAAGGTATAAATAATACTTCTTGGTCTGACTAAAAATAATTCTGACACTTTATATTCTTTTTGAAAATTTCAGTCCAATGTGGTGTGAAATTCTGGGCTGTAAATCTGCATTTCTGGTGAAAATACTTATTTAACTTAGTGGCACAGATAATATGGAAGGTGGGAAGGAATTCTATTTTATGATTTTATGACAAAAAAAATGCTTGAAAGCAGAGACTCAGGCATTCTCCAGCTTGCAGATGACTCTAAATTCTCCTAGGTAGTGAAATACCAACCATTTTCCAGTTGATAGCTGAACTAAAACATGTTATCTATGCATATCTATTCTTTCATTTGAACTTAGGAAGAGTAGTCCTGCCCTTTCACAAAAGCAACCCATTTATCAAAGAGAAAATTCACAACTGAATAAACCATGAATTTGACCACAAATAAACTCTTGTGATTTTATAATCTAACTCTTACTTCATAATTGGCAAAGATAAACATAATGACATGTCCATGAAGATAAATATAACTTCTTTGTAAATAATTATAAAACTTTTTTATTTCTAGCTTGTCCATTTAACTTTTTAAAGCACTTCAGGCTAAAAGTATAATCAGTTTTATGCTTATTGAGCTTCATTTTTGAACATCCATAAAGTCTTGTTCAAACCATATGAAGTTGGTCGAATCTTGGCTCTTCTACACATTAAAAAAAAAAAAAAAAGTATTTCCAAAAACAAAATTGAGTTTTAATAGTAATGAAATTATCAAATCCAAATAGTTTAGACATATCGATCTTGAGACACAACCAATCTCCTTTAACAATATTTTATTTGTCAGTGGACTCATAGGAGAAAACAAATCTTTAATGTAAAACAAGGAGTAGAATATCAGTGCTTTAGGCAAAATTGGTCTTTTTATACAAATGGAATTTGAACAACTGTTATAAACAAATTAAGAGTAATTTAAAAAATATAAATATTGTTTAGTGCCAAAAATATGCCAATCAAATAAATCTAGTTGATAGTTTATTCTTTAAGATATTTTCTAAATAAGTATATTGTGTATCTTATAAGTAATTTATTTCATTATAAAAATAGTTTGTGGGATATACCTAGATCAAATTTTTAATGAAGAGTTTTCTTTTTAATTTTGAAAAAAATATTTTTTGCAAACAGCTCTTCCCCATCTCTACATTAAAAACTATTAGAACAATCTCAGTAACATTATTGGGCATACTGTGAAATTTATATAATTCATTTATAATTCATTTTTATTCAAATGAAATGGTACATTAAGGTAAGAAAATGCCTTAATATCCTGACAAAAAATATGAGAAGGACATAGAAAATTCTTTTTAAGATTATGGACAAAGATTGAAGAGAATAGTGTTTACCGCTGTGCTCCGATTAAGAGAGAGGGACTGCTACCGGTAGAGAAAGGGAGAAAATACAGCAAAGTGTTCAGATCGTGGAGGTTTAGAGTTGATTAGATTTGTGTTTGAATCTTGGCTTTGCCATGTACTAGCTATTTGATGACGGGCATATTATTTAATTCATCCGATAAATAGAACTGGTAATAACACATAATCATACATCTCTGGGTAGTTATGCCTGTCAAAATAGATATATATATACATTGCCTTGCATAGTGCCTGGCACCTAAGAAACACTCAAAAATATTAGTTGTTATTAGCATTATTTTAGAGAGGGTATTTAGGACAAGTACGACTGATCTGGAGACAATCAGAAGTGTGCTTCAGGAAATGGACTTTAGGTCCTGACTCCAGGCCTCCATTTAATTTAATCACCTCTTCAAAAGGAGCAGGCATTTATTTTCTTGAGTGGAAAAAGCTATTGGGTAGTCCTCTTCTCCCACTCTCCCTGCCTTTTGCCAATATCTCACCAATCTGCTGATCCCTTCTAGTACTGTCTGTTGCTCTGTAGCAAATTACCACAAACTTGGCAACTTAAAACGACACATATTAATTAACTCACATTTTCCATGGCTTAGGGTTCTGGGGTTAGCCTTTGTTCAGGGTCTCTCACAAGGTGACTATCAAGATGTCCTATCACGGTGTCGATGGGGCTTCAGTCTCATCTAAGGCTCACTGGTTTTGGCAGAATTTTGTTCCTTGTAGTTGAAGATTGATATCCTGAGTTCTTAGGTAATTTATAATATGGCTGTTTGGTTCTTCAAGGCCACCAGGAGAGTATCTTTCTTGTTTCCAGTCTTTCAGGAAAGGACTGATCATCTTTTATACAGTATATCTGATTAGGTCAGGTCCACCCAGGATAATCAATCTTTTAATTAATTCAAAGTCAGTGGATTTGTGACCTTAATTATATGGACAGAATCATTTTACCTTTGCCACAAAACAAAGCTTAACCGTGGGAATGATACCCCATCATGCTTACAGATCCTGCCCACACTCAAGAGAGGGAATTATATAGGGCAGTCATCCCAGGAGGCTGGAATCTTGGGGACCATATTAGAATTCTGCTCACCAAACCTCTAAACTATTTAAACTAAATAAAGGACCTTTCAATTGGCAATTATGGATAAGATTTAAATGCTGAAGTGTTTGTAACAATGTAATATGATCAAGATGCAAATGAAGTATAATCTGCCAATATAGTCTGATCAAAATCTCTTGTTTCATATTACAAATTGAATGAAAAGTGAAAGAAGTTGGCCTGGAAGTAGCTGGGAGATATTGTCAGTGCTAAAGGAGAGAGAGAAGGAAAAACTGCCACTCAGCCAAATAAAGACAAATTTCAAACGCCTACTTCAAATTTATTTCAAGTCTATAAAGTGTACCTTCTGATGACTTGAGGCAGAGAGAAAGAGCACAGTGGGGTCTTAATCAGGCAGGTGATAAAACAGGCAGACTACATTACATAATTATGAATATTTTCTTGTTTTTCACAATATAATTCTTATAGTATAATTAGTTCCATTTAAATGAAGCATCACTGAATTTATTTACGGACTCAATATATTCTTCATTTCAGTTATTGTATGCTTCATTTCCAACTGGTTCTTCTTTTTTTTTTTTTATATATCTCTGCTTTTATGTTTTCTATCTCTTTGTTTAAGTTCTCATTGAGTTCATCTACTCTTTCCCTAAGTTCATTGACCATCATTATAACCAGTGTTTTGAATTCTGCTTCTGGTAGATTGCTTGTCTCCATTTTATTTAGTTCTTTTCTTGGAGGTTTGTTCTGTTCTTTCATTTGGGACATGTTTCTTTGTCTTTCTATTTTGTTTGTCTCCCTGTGTTTGTTTCTATATATTAGGTAGGGCTGCTATGTCTGTTGGTCCTAGTAGAGCAGGCTTATGTACTAGGTGTCTTGTTGGGCCCAGTGGTACAATATCCTTGGTCACCTGAGCTTAGGTACTCCAGCTGTGTCTCTTGGGTTGTGTGTGCCTTCCTGTTGCAGTTGAGCTTTGGTAGCTCTTCACACATTAATGGGAGGGATTGATCCTCGGGCTGACTGGTTGTGAGGACTGGCTGGTGACTATAGTAGAGGAGCTGTTGTATAGGGGCTGACCTTATGGAGCAGGATTTGCTTTAGCTGGGCTCTGGTGCATTCCCAGGCTGCCTTTTGCGAATACGTCATCCTCGGATGTGGTCCCGGGTGGTCATCTGGCTCAGACTGAAGTCAGCCACTGGGCAGGCTGGAGCCTTCTGGGATGGACCCTGCCACAGGCCAAGTTGAACTATAGCCTATACCCTGCCCAGGGTCACCTGGCATGAGCCAACAAGAAATCTTCAGATGGCTGCCACCCACGCTGGTCTTGGAGGTGCCTCAGGAGGCCAAGCTGTGAAACAAGGCTAGCTGCCAACAGTGTGGGGCTTGAGGCTGCTCAGCAAGAGGTACAGGGCATGATGAAGCCAGATGTTGCCTGTTTGGGTTTTATGACCTTTGAGAGATATTAAGAAAGCCCTCAGCAGGAGCCAAATCAGGCCATTTGTATGGAAAATCCACTGGAAGCTTCTTGTGTAGGTCCACAAGTTGGGTGGGGCAGGGTCTCAGGGAGTCACCAGGGCAGGGCAACAATGTTAGCTAGGTTAATGGAGACTCAGATATGGCAGCCACCTGCATCTACAAGCTGGGTGGGGAAGGGCTCAACAAAGGAACAGCATCCTCTGCTAGCACTTTTGTCTGGGAGAAAGCTATCCCTCCAGCTCTTGCTTCAAAGCTAGATAATTCAGTTCCTCCCTGTATGCCCCTGGCACCTTTCAAGCTACTGAGCTGAGCGCAAGTGAGCCTGTCAGTGAGTTAAGTTTATGTGTGGGCCCTTTAAGGGGAATGCCTGGCACTCCCACTGCCCTCCGTCTCACTCAGCCACAATCTCTGATGGCTTTCACAACCAGAAGTTGTGGGGACTTCTCTCTCCAGTCCTGGAAACCTGGCTGAGGAGCCTGATGTGGGGCCAGGGCCCTCACTCCTCTTGGGGGACCTCCTCAAGCCAGATATCTCTTCTGATTTTTAAGTGCCACACATGGATGTTCCACCTCTCTGCCCCTCATTCAAGTCTCTAGGTGGCTTCTTCTGTATGTCCTTTGTTGTAAGACTTGTTTATCTAGACTTCCGGTGACTCTCAGTGATGAGTATTCTATAGTTTAGTTGTAATTTTGATGTGGTTATGAGAGGAGGCAAGGACAGCATTAACCTATTCTGCCATCTTGACAGGATATCTTGTATTGAATTAGCCATTTAGAAAATAAGGTAGCAGAAAACAGAACAAATGCAAAAAATAAGGATAGTTTAAGGGGTCTCTGAAATAACATCAAACATACTAACATTTGCACCATAGGGGTCACAGAAGGAGAATAGAGAGGGCAAGGAATTAAAAACCTATTTGAAGAAAAATGACAGAAAACTTTTTTAACCTGGTGAAGGAAATAGACATAAAAGCCTTAGAAGCACAGAGTTCCAAACAAGAGGAACCCAAAGAGGTCTACATCAAGATACATCATAATTATAGTACCAATAGTTAAAGACAAAGAGAAAATCTTAAAAGCAGCAAGAAAAAGCAGTCAGTTACCTACAAGGGAAACTTTGCAGGCCAGAAGGAATTGGCA
>NW_011888798.1:2801342-2854876 GCF_000151845.1 Pteropus vampyrus | reverse complement strand
GAAATATTCAGTGATGAAAAGCAAGAACCTACAACCAAGATTTCACCTCCAAGCAAAGCTATCATTTAGAATCAAAGGACAAAGGGCTTCCAGGCAAGAAAAAGCTAAAAGAGTTAATCTCCACCAAACCAGTATTACAAAAAAATGTTAAAGTAATTTCTTTAAGAAGAAGGAAAAAGAGAAGGAGAAGGAGAAGCAAAATATCAAAGATATGAATAATAAAATGGCAATCACTACATATCTATCAACAGTTATTTTAAATGTAAATGAATTATGTGCTCCAATCAAAAGATAAGGTGGCTGAATGGATAAGAAAACAAGACCCTTACATATGCTCCCTACAAGAGACTCAACTTCAGGTTGAAAGACACACACAGACTGAAAGTAAAGGGATAGAAAAAAGATACTTCATGAAAATAGAAATAATAATAATTAAAAAAAAAAAAAAAGCTGGTGTGGCAATACTTATACCAGACAAGATAGACTTTAAAACAAAGGCTATAATAAGTGACAAAGAAAGAACCAGTAATTCCACTTCTAGGTGTTTATCTGAAGAAACCCAAAATAACAATTTGAAGGGACATGTGAATTCATATGTTCATTGTAGCATTATATACAATAGTCAAGATATAGAGACAACCTGGGTGTCCATCATTGGAAGAGTGGATAAAGAAGAGGTGATACATATATACAATGGAATATTACACAGCCATAAAAAAAATGAAATCTTGCTCTCTGTAACAACATGGATGCACCTAGACGGTATTGTGCTGACTGGAGTAAGTCAGAGAAGGACAAATGCCATATGATTTCACTTATGTGTGGAATATAAATAACAAAATAAACAAACAAATTAAACAGAAACAAACTCAGAGATACAGAGAGCATTTTAATGGTTGCCAGTTGGAAGGAGGTTTCGATGAGAGGGTAAAAAAGAAGAAGAGATTAAGAAATACAAATTGGTAGTTAAAAATAGTCACAGGTATGTAAAATATAGCACAAGGAATATACTCAATAATATCATATAACTATGTACGGTTTCAGATGATTACTGTGTTGTACACCTGAAACTAATCTAATATTGTATGCCAAATGTAATTGAAATTTTTTTAAATATTGTAAAAAAATTAAAAAATAAAATTTATGAATAGTTTATTTCTGGAATTTTTTATTTAATATTTTGGACTGCTGTTGACTGCAGGCAACTGAAACTGCAGAAAGTGAAACTGGTTAAGAGGAAACTATGGTGTGTAAACTTTGAACTACGAGCAAAATTTTTAATATTTTGACAACTTCAGAGGATATGCTTTGCTGTTAGGTTTATGTTATAGCTGTAGGTCGGGGAGAGTGGAGAAAGAACCAGAAAACGAATGAAATGAATTATTATGCAATGATTCAATAAAAATAGCAATACTAGGAATTGAATTATATCATACCTAAACTTCTATCTAGAATTTTATTTCATACTCTATTTAAATTTTTCATTTTTTTTAATGCATTAAGTGGACTAACTACATGTGAGGAGAAGCAAGTACTTTGCGTTCAGACATATCTACGATAGAGTTCTAGGTCTGCCACTAGCTCACTGGATAACATTAGGTAAGTTAATGGCCCTCTCCAAGATTCTAGTTCTTCATTTGTAAAATAAGGATAATTTTATCCAATTTGCAGGATTGTATTAATGATAAGAAGAACACATAAAAATACACAACAGAGTGGCAGCACATAAAAGAGCTTTGGTAAATATTGTAATTACAGTCTTTATACTGCCACTGACATGCTAGGTTGTTTTAAGCATGAATACGATAGAAAAAGCATCCCTGGTAACCTATCATAAAATTCTAGGGAATACAATAGCTGCAAAATCATTGAGTAAATTATGGGAGAAGAAGGTTCATGTTAATTATTCAGCTTTAAAACCATTTATATTTTTATTCTATGACATTATTAAGTAAACTTCCTAGGAAAACAGATATGTCTACTTAAATAATTAATTTATTCATACTTTCCCACATCTTAAGGAAAGAATAAATCAGGGTAATGAAAAAGATAAGGTATATTAAATGTACAAACTAATATTTTTGCTGTGACTGAAATTCTTATTTGGCTCTGACTTTGCTCGTGGCCAAGGCAAAAAGGAAGAAAATAAGACCTTTTAAAAAGTGAAAACTTTTTCTGGACTTTAATTTTGAAAATATCATCCCATGCTATTTTTTATATCTATTATGGCATTGACAAAGGAATTTTCTGTTGTTTCTATTAAGAAGCCTTAATAGAAATATGAAACTATAATATTAAAATATGATTCAAGGTAGATGTGCCCAGCTAATGACATCTAATAAAAAATATCCCTGTAGAATCACCCTTTGTCCTTCATACTCCACCTCTGTTTCTTAAAATTTAACAGCAAATATCCTATTCAAAGATGTCAAAAAAGTTGGAATTTTAACCAATACATGGGAAAACATAATGCAAATCCAACATATGTGAATACCATTCCTAATTGTTGACTCTGCTAAGATTTCAGTGTACAAAAGATTTGCCTGCAAACTCAGAGTCAAGAAAACTCATTTCAAACTTAGCCAGACCAGGTGAGTATAGGTAAATCACTTTATTTACAAGGACAATTATTCACCAACCTTTAATTGAGGAAATCGGACTAAACAAATGCCAGCTTGTTCTAGAACTTTGCCCACAACAAGGCCAAGTACAGAGTATGCTCTCTATAAATAAGTATTAAGAATGAATACTATTTCTCTATGATGATGGTCTTATTTAAACAGTTGGATGCCTAAAGAGAATTAGCTGATGTAAATACTTGATATTTCTCAATTAAAAGAGGGCAGGTGGTAACAACAAAAACTGTAGATATAAGTCAGGGTTTCTCAATCTAGGCATAGTGAACTTTTGGACCAGATAATACTTCGCTGTAGGAGGCTGTCCTGTGCACTGAAGGAAATTTAGCAGCATCCCCGGCTTTTCACCACTAGATACCAGTTGCACTGCTCTTCAATTGTTAGATCTAAAGATGTTTGAGACATTCAGACCTCATTTGAGAAAAACTGGTGTATATGAACTGGTAGTGTGTGCGTGTGTGTGTGTGTGTGTGTGGATAACATGGATTGATAGTTTTTCTTCTGCATGCTATTTACTTTTATTGTAACTTGCATATATATGAGATCGTTTTTAATTATTAATTTTATGTTTTCCTGTGAAACAATGGGTAATTAACACAATTAGTCCAACTTTCACTTCTTATTTTGAATATAGCATGACTGGAGTTTAAAAGAATCTAGTGTTTTCCAAAATTACAGCTAATGTACTTCATTCCATTGCTTATGGTTCTTGATAAAATCATGCAAACACAAGCAATCTGATGTTATTTTTTTGTTTACAGTATTACTGTGTTGTTTTGGTTAACAGAATGAAAAACAGCACTGTAATACCACAAGTAAAAATGTTTTATTCTTAGTTTGTTTCATCAATAAAAGCTGACATTTTTGCAAGAAAGATGTTATACTATTGAAATTAACTCTTAGTCAATTGTAAATAATTGCATTATATCGGTATGTTATCATGAAGATTAGAAATCATTTCCTACAGAATCATGTTTTTGCTTTCTCAGCACTGTTTCAATTGAAAGGAATTTGAATGAAGTGCATCTCATTACTAACATAAAGTAGATGGAGCTTGAATAATTTTTATATTTATTTTCCATGGATAGCTATTACATTTCTTATCCTATCTATCCAAATTTTATAAAATAAATTGTTTTAATCCATTCTTTGGAGAGGAGCAATGAATTTATTTTTGCAAAAGCTATGCATCTGAATATATTGTAATATGCATAAAGCTCTGTTAACACAGTTATTTATATAAAAAGTGTAGCTGCCTTACCTTTTATTTAATTTACATACTTTATTTACTTTCTGACAGGTTCTTCTTGCATTTTTATTTACATACCAAAAATGTCTTTTCAGATAAGTCAACTAAAACTTTAATGTACTGTATAATTTAAAACTCCATAAAATGTTTTATGTATTATGTAGTTTTATATGAATTTTTAGGCCGATGATATAGAATTTTAGAAACATTTCATCAACGATTCCTATACAATGATTATATTTCTTAAATATAATGGGAAATAGAGAATTGTCTTTTTTTTTGAGGTCATGTTTAAAAAGAATTCTAAAACTTATGCTCAGTCTATTTTTTTCAAACAAAAATAATATTTGGTTATTCTTAAGGATTGCTATTGTTTTTTTTTTCCTGAAATATTATTATAAACCTTATATAATATGGATATCTCACATCCTTAGAAAATTCGGTACATTTGCTCTAAACTATACAAAAGATCATTATTTTTCCATCCAAATGTTAGAAAGATACATTTCCCTTATGTGTTTCATAAACTATACCAGGGATCAGATCACTCACCAGTGAAGTAATAAAGCCACAGTGTGCCAATTCGAAGTCCAGTTTTAGAAATATAAACTTAACCCCCTCCTTTTTTGTATTTAGCTTTTGTAAGCATGGTTTGTATTTGCATAACCCACCATTCATATTCTTGTGAGTTCATGATATAAATAATTTGAAAAATTTCATTCAGTTCCCCAAATTATTCTAGTCATTATGGATGATTCATGAGAGGATTAATCTCTTGGATGTGACATAAAACTAGAGAGGAAAGACACTACCTATCATATCATTTGCAGTTAAGAACATGCTGCATATCTTTAAGCTTTACTTAAAGTGCTTATAGTAATTGGGTGTGCATGCCTTAGCTCCGTTAAAACCCAAACAGCAATATGGGAGAGTGTGGTTTGTTTTTTAAATGTGCAAGGAAAGAAAATTAGTGAAATCTGTTTAAGTCACAAAACTGCCTCATTCAAGACCCAATTCGGCAGCATGGAAAAAAGTAACTCAAGTTAACTGTACTCTTAGCATATGTCTAAGCTCACAAATTTCAATTCACTTCAAATTCCTTTCTTTTCCCATGGATCGGACTGCAAAGAAAAGAGATACAAAGATGGCAAACTGGTTCAATAGTTCATAAGTCTGCATTCTTTTAAGGTTTCGAAATAAAAATGTGTCCAGTTACAGGCCAGGTTCCTTGTGTGTTGGAATGGTCAAACACACAAAGAATTGTTTTCATTTTATTACGGGCCGTTTCTCTTTTTCCTACTTTTCTACCCTCTTCTACTACCACTAGTATACATAATTACACACAAGCATGTGGACTTAAGGGTATAATGTCCTTTGACTTTATCCACACAAGGAAAATTTCAGGGAAGAAGCAAATCCGAGATAATGAACAATAGATTTAGGCCATTATATAGAGATTGTGGTTCAGTGACTAAATTGCACCATAATCTTTTAAAGGATTACAGTATTTGGGTAGAAAAAAGTGATCTCTCTATAATGGCATCTCTGAATAAGGAGATATTATTGGATATGAGCTGCGTGGTAGCAGCAGATATTTTCTCTATATCTTTCAGTAATTCAGAGTGTTCTCAGATACATCTGAGAAGTAGCACTGAAGAATTAGTCTTCATTTATAATCAAACACTCTTGAATAACATTTTCTTCCAATTTTTGTTTTAAAGGTCTAACATTTGATCGTATGTTTTCTTTAGTTAACTTTCTATATTATATGGCAATCTCTGCAGTTATTTTTTTCAAACATAAAGAAGAAAAAGCATGCTCAAAATGTAGAAGTTATTTTTGCAGTAACGTATGTCATGATTTTTAAACATTCAGGCCTTTAAACTTTTTTTATAGTGTATGTTCTTGCCAATCCCAGCACAGTTCTACAAAGTAAAATATTTGGCAGTGAATTCATATTAACAGATGGAACAAGAAATTAACACGTTTTTGCTTCGCTAATTCACAGTTCTTTTAATACGCTAATTCTAAATCACCTGTTCTGACTTTGACAGGCTACAGACACCTGTTTGTGGTAATATTCCACAACTAATTATTACATGACAAATTCAGTTTCTAACAAAAGAGTTTCTGTGTGAAATTGTCATAGTTAAAAAAATAGTAATACCAAATATATTTCTGATGTCTTAATTTAAATGTAGTTAATCTACTACTTATCTTTAACTAAAGAATGGCATATGAAAACTAGAGACTGTCCTCTTAGTGTTTGAATTCTGTCTATCACACTTTACACTGTGGTTGCACTGATCAAATCAGGATGTTCTTCCCAGTAGCAGCAATTTACTATAATACTGTATTTTAAATGGCAGGAAAAGAATATAGAATTTTCAAGTGGCTGGGAAAATTCCTAACTGTATGTTAAAAATGACTCAGGAGAGTTAAAAAAAAAAAAAAACTGATAAGATGAAAAAGAAATAAATGGAAAACTTAGCCTGGGGTAGGATTCTATGGAAAACAGAGAATAAATAAACAGAAAGTTAATGGAATACAGACTTTGAAGTATAACTGACTCGCCGGAAAAGCACCAAGAGGACCATTGACTTATTTGCTAGAAGAAAAGCAAGGCAATGATGCCAGGAATTTTACGGGTATGAAATCAAATTGCCACCCCTCTACTTACAGTTCAACCTCTTAAGGGAAAAACTACTTCTATTTTCCACTAAAAGCTGATTTTCTTTATCTCCTCCTATTGTTCTTCATTATTCCAAAAGGGTCATCTCCCCTCTGTCACTTCAAATGATTTTCTTTCACTGTAACTCTTCTTCACTTCAGTTTCCCCACAAAACCCTGCTATGGGGGAATGTGGAGGCAAAGATTATGTACATGTAGGAGGGTAGATTGGTGGAACAAGAAGCAAAAATCAGAAACGTAAGGTTTTTCGATGTTTGTAACATAACGACAGATGCTGAGGTAGAGTCTATCTCTAGGCTTGCCAAAGATTCCATTTTGTGTGTCTGTTTTTTGATTCTCTCTAATTGCTGTTCAGCTTTGTATGTGGCTTTGCTAATGTGTCTTCCTTAGCCATGTTAGAGAAGCAGAGAACTTGTCGTTTCTTTAATTAACCTTTATATCTTAGAACCCAGAGAGTAGAGTTCACCAAGCAAGCACTCTTGGAACTTTTAAGATTCATGCTGTTGTACTTTGATTTTGAAAAGTCATTGTACAAAGCATATTTTTAAAATGCATTTTTATTTTGCAAGACTTCAGGTGGATGGGGAAAAAGCTTGTTTTTTACATTTAGCCTCCTTGTAATTTTGTTGTTTTTCTCCCAATTGCTACTCTAGAAAGCACATGGTCTTTTTCTAAAACCATGCTTTATGACATTGCTATTTGCAGAAATTTAACTGGCAGCCCACCCTAGGAAGATAAAATCCTGTTTCATCCAAGTTTGGTTCCCCTCCTACACCCACACCTGAAACCATATTTCTGCCAAAGCCTACATTCTGCTAAGAAGGAAACCAATCTTTTATAATGCTTTAACATACGTGAATTTTATTTTATTTTTAATTAAAAAATTGCATTTCTCATCCAAAAAATGGTAGATGACATTTAAAGCTAGAAAAGAGTTTCCAAATAACTCACCTTTACAATTAACTCTTATCAGAACCCGACAATTACTTCACTGCATAGGGTAGAAGCGAATGCCTATGACATATCTGTAAGGAAAGGCCTTCACCGCTACACAAGTTCCTGGGGAAGTTCAGATGCACATTATCCTACAGGGATTTGCTCAGGGCTCAAAGTTTGAAAGAGAGTTACTGGCACAGAATTGGAATAAAATCAATCTTTATTTTTAGTTAATAAGATGCCTCAAGAAAAAACTAAACTTTCTGGTCTTTAAGAGAAGAAAAAAGAACTCTAAGAAGCTTCTTCATAAATCTTTTAAGTTTCCCTGAAAACAGTTTTAGATATATACTTGTTACCTCTAAAGCGAATGAGTTAGATCTAGATTATAATGCAAAATATTCGAGGCTTAACATTTAAAGGATAATGACCTTGAAAATGTGTGTTTGGGATTTATATTCAATGTGAAATTCTTAAAGAAATTGTTCAAGATGATGAATGACATGACAATGCAGTTCCACTTATCTGTCCTCAGTTAAAACACTTTGACAAATCAGTTAATTAATAAGAAAAACGAATATCTATGATCTGTTCTACTTTAATACATTTCTTATGTCTAGTGCATGTGAAAATTATGAAATTTGGTGTGGACTAATACATATGTATATATCTTTATTTGTATGTATGTATGTATATACACACATAAGCATGTATACATACACATACATTTTAAGGAGGCTATTTAATTCTTCAAAAAGGATTGGTGATTATAACATTAAAGAGTTATTGTGGCAACAATTATATTTCAATTAATCACTTTCCTAAGCAAGTAAATGTTCAATATATCAGGTTTCTCTAAAGGAGAAAATTTGCTTTTTTGTAACTAACAGATGCCGTTAATTAATAATCAACATTTATTTTTTATACATATTTTTAAATATTTTCCTATATATAACTCAAAGTACTATATATCCTTCCTTATTTATAGAATATTTTTAAAAGAATTAAGTAACCTTCATTTAAAAACTTTAATTATCTTAAAGTAATTCATTTTAAGCCAATTCTATTATTATAATATTATTATAATAATCATAGCTTATCATTTATTGAGCACCTAATGAGCACCAAATACTCTCCATAAATTATTGGCAACCCTAGGTTTATTGTTCTATTTCACAGTGTAGGTAGCTGGAATCAAAGATTAATAATTTCTCTAATCTCACTGTGGTGCCCAAGATAAAATCCTAACCTGGGACTCTATAATCTCAAACTCCATCTTTTTTCATCACATGATACTGATGAATAGTAACATTATAATAACTGGATATGGAGAATTCAGGTTTGGCAGCAGCCATCATCAAAACCAAAAAAGACACTTAGGTTGTGATAAAGTCAAATAAACTGTCTATATAAGAACTCAAAACTAATCTTCATTAAATACTCAATGAACAATTTGCTTTGCATTATTAATCTACAGGAATGTTTGTCATTAGAAGTATTAATGTCTAACAGGTCATGATGATGAATATCTTATATTTTTAAAAACTCAATTTTTGTGTTATTTACAATTTATTGACATTGCCTCTGCCTTCAAGGAGTTCACAATTTAGTAAGTTACAAAGTTCATAACTGAAATGTTTAGTTTTAATATGCTTCTGTATATTTCCATAAAATAATATTTTTATCAGCAAACTTTTTTTAGATGCCTTGTTACTTTGAAAGTTTTTTAAAATTTGTATCCTCATATATTTGGCAACTATAGTATAATAGCCTGTTTATAGTTCATGACCAAGTGTAATATTCTTGTGCCATATTTGTCTTATTTCTCATCAGCTCTTTAGCCTTTATCACAGTCATGAGAACATAGTGAAAGTTTAATAACTCAATGTTAAAAAAGTGGATGGGTGGATAAATGGATGGATGAATGAAGGGATGAATGGATACATGTATGCATACATGCATGTGAATTTTAGCAGATAATTGTATGGCAGTGAAAATGAGGAGGAAAGAACACACCAACACACACACCGGTTATCCAGATGAGAAAAACTGAAGACTTAAATGACTTCATTTAGCAAATCTTTAATGAATATCAGGTACTGATTAAGCTTTAGAATATGATGATGATGGACAATTAATAGTGGCTATTCACATAGTGTTTACTTTCCAATAGGGGAGGTACAAACAATAAATTGATAAATGAATATAGTAAACAAGATAATTGTTTTATTTGATTATTGCTATAAAGGTTAAAAAAAAAGTGCATGAACACAAAACTTACATAGGTGACCAGTTTAGATAGCATTGGCAAGGAAAACTTAGAGGAAGAGACTTTGGGGTTGGAACTAAGGAATTTGAAGGGGAGGAAACGAGCATTCTTCTGAGCGTAGATAGAGAATTTCTGATTATTGGCAATGAGGATGAGGAAAAGTTTCACATTCTCTAAGGGAGTCAGTGGTAGCTCATCATGACACATTCTTTGTCTTCATTACTTAAGTATATATGTGCCTCCAAACACAACTAAACATAAGAATTTCTTTGGTAATTTAAAAGAATACAGATATCAGAGTACGTATATATTGCTAAGGGGTGGAACACAGATGTTTGTATATTATAAATGTTTCCTAGGTATTTTCAGTACAGAATAGAAAACAACAATACAACACTATAATCTTGTGGTTTCTACTAGCTAAAAATATTAGCTAGTAGAATAATATTAATAATATTAACAACTATTATAGAAATAACACCAAGAACTCCACTAAAATTTACTCTCTCCAAAACGTTTAACCTAGAAAATAATGAGTCATTATCTATAGCTGAATAACCTAAATGTCTTAAGAAATAAATATGTATATTAAATATTTATTCGTAAGCATCAAACAATTTTTAACTAAGATTGACTCAAATAGGGTATAATTTAAAGAAAATTGTAACCATCAGACTGTCCTTTAGTTTAGTTAATCAATCTGTCATCTAGAACTTTGCTACATAAATGTGATCTTCAGATAGGCACTATCAGCACCTCCTGGTATTTGTTAGAAATGCAGAATTTTAGCCCATCTCAGAATGATGGAATCTGAGTCTGCATTCTGATAAGCTTCTCAGGCAATTTGAATGCACAATAACATTTGAGAACTTGTATCATTAGGCTGTTAACCTCTCATTATAAAGTAGCTATAAGGACTTTCTAGTGATATAGAAATAAAAATGAAAGAAAAGAGAGAGAGAAGGAGAAAGGGAAAGAGACACAGAGAGAGAGAGAGAGAGAGAGAGAGAGAGAAGAAAGAGAAGGAAGGAAGGAAGAAGGAAGAAAAGAAGGGAGGGAGGGTGGGAGGGAGAGATGGAAAGAAGGAAGGAAGGAAGGAAGGAAGGAAGGAAGGAAGGAAAGAAAGAAGGAAGGAAAGAGAAAAGAAAGAAAAAGAGGAAGTGGAGTAGGTGCGTGTGAGGAGGGAGGAAGGAAGGAAAACAGGACTCTCTTCAGGGTGCATACATTCATGGTTTTCTTCAGTTTTGAAAGCAGTCTCTACATGCTCAATAGATCTGTCTTGTCCATTGTATATAGAATCCACATATTAAAGAAAAAGTAATTAGGAAAGCTTAAGTTTCTTATTGTACCAGACAAACAGAAAATTTAGAACTATATTTATGTGCCAAAGGTTATTACCTCCGGTTTAAGTTTAATTTTAACCAGGGGAAAATGGGCGTTTATTGTAATGGAATTAATTTTATTGATAATAGATTATACACTATAAAACCTCCATCAAGCTACCGTGGATTGGTATCCTAGATGAATCTGGGTTTTCTATCTTAGTTTACCTTATCCCAAGCTAGGTGCTAGAGTACACAGAAGCAATACAAATTTATCAGGATTTAACTTTGTGCAGCAGAATCTAACTAATTGTAAGTGGGAGAGAAAAAAAAAAACAAACAGAAAAAGAAAAATGATTTTTGGAGGCTTTTGTTTGAATTTGCATTTGAGTCAAAGTCCTAATTCTGGTTAGTGACTCTGATTCATAACGTGAGCTTCTCTGATCATTCTGTTTCTAAATATATGTAACCTCACTGCAAGACTAATATAGTTCAATCCATCAGCCTTCAATATATAGCGAGAATCCCACCATTATTTTCAGTCTTGATTATGGTAAATAGCTTCCTAACTGGGTCCTTGCTTCCATGCTTGACCCTATTATGGTTTATATTCCAAAAAGTTGTTAAACTCAATGACATTTTAAAGACCTTAGGCTTATTGTCCCCCTCCCAAATTGTTCTTACACAATTAGTGTATGTATCAGGTGTCTGCTCAAATAGTAATGCTTCAATTAAAATTTTCCTGACCATTTCATTAATGCTAGATTCCTTTCCATCCCCTCGCTCTCTTTCTCTCTCTCTGTCTGTCTCTCTAGCATTTTCTTTCTTTAAGGTCCCTATCGCTCTCTTTAACTACATAGTGTCAGATTATTAATTAGTTTATTGTCTGTCTTCACCCTGAAATATAATCCAGAAGGCAAGGATTTTATCTTTCTTGTCCACCAGTGCCTAGAACAGTGCCACATAAATAACAGAGATAGAAAAAATAATTCTTGAGTGAATGTTGAATGAAATTAGTGTTCCAGGAGATTCACAGTATGTGTGCCTATATCATCATCAGAAATACTTATTGAGCACCTAATCTAGATCACTGTGGTACATACACTCTAGAGAATAGCAGTAAGATACAGTATATGCCTTCTGGAGACATACAATGCAGTTGAGTAATAAATAAATTAATAAAAAAGAGGGAGGCATAAAGTACACAAAATAAATTCTTCAGGAGTTAGAAGATGATCTCAGTGTCAGGAAGTGGAAGAAAGAAGACCATTTTAATAACTAGATAATATGGCGATGGCATTTTCATAAGGACAAATGGCAAGCTTTAGAGTGAAATATATGCAGCATTATGAAACTGTGAAAGTACTTGTGAAATCTATAGTTAGTTAGAAAGACAACTAGTAACCAGCTTATGGTAGCTTTATCTTTTAATCTAAGAAATGTATACTTTATTGTATAGAATAAGATTTCTTGAGAAAATAGTCATGTACTTAGAATGATGAGTTAGTAGGATTCATGCAAAGGCAGTGTGCAGGATTAACTGGATTGAGAAGGGGCTGCACAGATAAGCAATTGGCTAGGAGATTCCAAATCAGATATGGAAGGTAGACTAAGTTAAGGGGTGGCATTAAGAATGTAATGTCCTAAATGAGGTGATAAGGTATTAAATATTGGAAGAACAGGAAAAATACTATATGAGTGATTGTCATCATCATCATCACCATCTTCTTCTTCCTCACCACTATGGCACACAAAAATATCCACAAAACTTTTCCACAAGCAGATCTATAGGCGTACTAATATAAGCTGTGTAGAAAACAATTCTTCCAGAGATAAGGATAATAGCATTTTCTGGTGATTTAAGACTCAAATCATTCAGCTCCATTTTAATGTAACAGTTCTGGCAATTAGAAATCTAAAAGCAGGAGTTTATTCTCATCTTCTCAGAAAAAGTCATAATCCTATTTCCAGATAAAGGAGTTTTTTGTTTTTTGTTTTTTTTTTTTTTCAAATAGTCAACACAGAGAAGGAGTTCCAAAGTGCCTGTTATTTGTTTACTAGATGGGAAACCCCTCACAGGCACAAATATTTCATTCTCTGTTGTTTCCTCCTTCAGAATGACAGTGTTGTTAACCAAAAATGAGACTACTAAAATCAACCTGGCAAGATTGTGATGAGAGTTAAATGACAAAATATAAGTAAAGTCTCAGTCTCTGTACCAAAATGGGAACTTAAATATTTGTTGTCCTCTCTTCCTTGCTAACACATAGTATCTTGATGAGGTTAATGCTCAATAGTTGTTTATCAAATAAATGAATGTTGCAAAAGTTGCACTAAGCACTTCCAAACCATTGACTGATAAACCTTCAAGTGACCAGGTTCAGAAAGTTTGCATTTAAACATTTTCTGGTGTTGAACCTGAACTATAAACTTGAAATGTCTTCTTAGTCTCTTCTAATCCACAAGTTTTTCTCCTATATATTTGTATAGTTATTTTCTTTTCGCCACTGTATTTACCCTAACGATACGTCTCATCTCCTAGCCCACAATTTGTCATTTGCTACCATAGATATTTGATGCTTTTAGAACATTTGCTCTATTTTCTTTTTTTGTCCCTTTCACTTCCTTCTTGCATATCCCAATAGTTTTTCTTTATTGGGTCCCATTTTTATCTGATGCTATTAATTTATATTTTAAAAATATATTTTTACATTTTTAGAATATAAATTCCTCTTCCCATATCCTAAAGTCTATGTTCCCTAAACCCATTACTCTCTTCTTATATGCACTTTTTCCTTCTTCTTTTATGAAACTCTTTTTCAATCTGCTCTATAAAAATATTTCCATCTTTTTGCACATTTTCTCCATTGCCCAAGGTATTATATTCCTAATTGGATTAGAAAACTCAACTTTATAGGGCCTTTTATGTGTTCTGTGCACTTATGGTTTTCTGTAAACAAAAATAATAAATAACAGGTGGGTAGCTAAATATATAACTCATTGGGAATCAAGCATTTCAAAGAGAAAGAAAAGGCTATCAGAAACACTCCACATACATTACACAGAGTCGGGTACAAATATAAGTGGTCTTCAGCTGTCACTTTTAATAGACTAAAACCTGCTATTTATTAGTCAATAGAAAGCAAATATTTCTAATTACCTATGGATTTTTTTAGAAATGTATTATAATAAATGTTATTATAACTGCGTGTTTTTTATAGCACCAAATGTAAAACCTCTCTTCTTTCTCATTTCTATCCACTTCTTGATAAGGTAGACAGATGGGCCCAGTGAAAGACAATTAAAACTGTGTGGGCGATAACCAAAACTCAGAGGTTTCTAACATAAAATGCATAACCTGGTTGAGATTCTTTATCTGCATGCAATGATTCCCTCGTCTCATATCCTACCTCCTACCAGACAAAGAAGGGGCCAGGAAGGCGGTGGGCTGGATCTGACGGCAGAGCTAATTGTGTGCTTCTCTCCCCAGCTCCACATTTGGTGACATCATATAGTTAGCCTGAAATGGGCTGTGGTGGGAGTCTTCAGTCTGTGGAAATCAGTGAATGCTATAGATCAGAACTTTCTTTTCCAGAGAGCTCATGGTAAACGTTTACTAGCACAGCACTAGGCAAGGGCCTGATGCCTGGGCAAGATACGCTGGAAGCCTCTTGGCTACAAGTCTAGAGGCTAATTACTGAGAGGGAGCAACAGGAAGTAAGGCAGACCCTAGAGTCTGACTGGGCTGGGAAGAAGTGGGACATTCAGGGACAAATCTACGAGAAGTGATTTCTAAGAGAAAAGACCAAAGGAAAGAGTTAAAGGTGAGACTAGTCAGGGAATCCTGGGGTAATTCTCCAAGCAGGAAAAGGGGGGCTGTACATTCTTTGTATTGGACAGTTGTAGTCTCTTGGTGGTTGGCGGTGGGGGAGGGGGTGAATGGAGTGGGGCATTAAAGGCTCTCAGGTAAAAGGGCTGAAGTTTTAAACAAAAAAGGATATTTTTAAGGTCATAATACTGCAGAGGGAGCAAGGCTTCTGACAGGTAACAACAAATTTGCCTGGTGAGGCTACAGTTACTGGACTTATGTACAGCTGTACCTGGGAGTGGCACTACCTCATAGCACAAGGCCTGTGCACAGAGCCAGCCCAACAGCCTCCATTCCTTGTAAGAGAAAGCCTCAGCCCCAGCCCTGGATAGTAATGGATAGCCCTGGTTCTCTGGATGCCTTGCCTGGCTCGGGGAGGTGGAGGGTGCTACCATTTTCCCACTATCTTCAATACTCTCCGTGGAGAAGGGCAAAATATCATAAGGAAGATATTTTGTTCTTAAGAGGAAAAAGGCCTCAGAGCACTGAACCTGGGTGCTCAAGTTTGTACGAATTGTATAAACACATTTTCAGCCTAAATGCCTCGGTCCCACCTTAATTCATGGGAAGTATAAGGCAAAAGCTCACTCAAACTCATGTAAGCAAAAAATCGAATGAACCGATTTGTTCCTCGCCTCTTTTCTTGTCCCTTGGTTTTATTTCTAAAAAGGTCTTTTCTCAAAGTGGGTTTCTTTGATGCAAGCTTCAGCATTCAGGCAACCAGGATAGGAAATATTGCATGTTCCGATAACTTCCAGCCAAATGTCCTGAGGGGACTTCTCAATGACAGGGCAGTGGTCACATTCTCTTCCCTGAACCTATTACTATAGGCTGAGAAATAAAATTTTTTCTCAACCTGGGGCTGGTGGTCATATATGGAGAAGGGCTTGGACCCCCTGGCCTGAGAGGGGAAAGGATAGTTTCTCCAAAGGAAGAAAGGCAGATTGGACATAGAGAGACATCCACTACAGTTGTCATCTTAATAGAGCTGCAGGGTACTTAACCAATATCTCTCAAAAGTAGGTAAAAGCTTAATTATAATCACCGTCTAGGCATTGCTTTCTTTTTTGCTAAAAAGCTTGTTTTCATTTTCCCCAAACTCTATGCCTTCTAAAATTTCTCTCTCTTATACATGAATAATGCTCTTTATTTCTTTTGTATTACTGTTCTAGTTCCAATCAGGCTGCTCAAGCCCTCCGTGCCATGCCCACCCTCTTTTTGGTTTCCAGATCTTTCCCAGGGTTGGGATCTCTCAGTGGCTGGACTCTTGTGTGCAGTTTGTTTTTGTCAGACTTACCGAGGCACTTAAAAGAGGCTGTGTTACCTCAGTCAAGAAAGTCCATTGTTTAAGTAAGGGTCTGCTTTATTAGCAAAAAAGAAACTAATGTAGCTACTAAGATATTATTTTTATTCATAATTGGAAAAATTTAATCAATCAAAGACTATTACCTGTCCTATAACTCTCTAATAGCCATCCTGGGTTCCTTGTAAGAGGTGTGATGGAGAAATAATAGAACTGTGATTATTTAACCTAAAAATGCAATTATGGACTTCCTACTAAACATGAGAATACAGTACAATAATACAATAATGTAATAGTATTATTCCTAATAAATTATAGTAAATAATCACAAAATTTGACATTTTTATTTAGCTAGAGTTTTGAGGATCAAATAAGTTTTCCCATTTTAAACTATAAAATTGCCTGATGGAAAAAACTAAAGGTCAGTATTACAATGTACACAATGACCCAAGACCTAGAATAATTACTTCTCTCACTGAATTATTTCTTTACTTTCTGACTGTGCTTCATGATGCTTGTATGTGGTACTGGAGTAGAGTAGGAGGAAATCATGTGTGAAATGTTTATCTTGCTAACTGGAAGAGTGGCTCGGGTGAAAGTTTTATGTTATTATAAGAAAACAACACATTTCTCTTTGCAATGATATGAGCTTAGTTTCTTATCTTTTAATGTTTATACCTCTAGTTATTAGTCAACTCATTGTCTGTCTTAGACTAATGGAAATTAGTTGACTTTCGATATAACGTTTGCTGCTATGAAGGTAAAGGATTGTACCCACCTGTCTCTTCCCTGAGTGCACTTCCCAGTTTGCCTTGGGTTCTCCAGCTTGATGCCTACTTTTCCAGTGTAATTTTAATGGATTTTCCTTGCACTCTATAAAATGTTCCAGTTTAGAGAATGTAGATAAGCTAATTTTATGATACATATGAGAATTATTTTTGTGTTTTGAAATGATGGACCTCTCACCAAAAGCAATGGAATTGGATAATGACTGGAGTCCTAAAAATAGCTTTCTTCGGGAATCTTTAACATTTGATGAAGGTAGGTATGTGCATCACCCTGAAATGGCTGAGGAAGAGTCTGTGAATGTAGGAATTGACTTATATTTGATGATCGTCCTGGCTCAGCATGCAAAAATGCAAACATCTTCGAAAGGAATGAAATGTCCACAAGTGTGAGAAAATTTATTTCAAGATTGGAAATCAGTCTTATCTTAGAAATGATTTATTATTTTGTTTTGCTTTGTTATACTTTTTAATTAAAAAAATACAGATAAGCAGGCAATAGGCAGGCAAAGTGAATTTCAAATCTTAGGATTTCCTTAAAACGCACTATAATTTCCTTTGGGAAAACTATATGAAGAGATACAAGCATGGAAGAAAGGTCAAGGCCATGGGTTATGCCATCTTACAGATCTGGGATTCAAATCTCAGCTCTACCACTTGTTTGTTTGGTCTATGGGTTTTTTTTTTTTTATTTTAAATTGTATTATTAATGCACCATGCATACATAGAAATACACTCACACATAAAACTACAGGAAGAACAGAGATTAGAATATGATCGTGTCCTTAGTTATAAAATCCACTAAGGTTAATATTTGTCTGTTTTATATTTTGTTTTCCTAGCATATTTTATTCTTCCTTGAAATTATAACACGCTCTGTGTGGACTAGGAAAATCTTTCATAGTTTTCTTTCAGTGTTCACGTACTTAATTCCTGAGATGAATAACCTGCTAAAATGATTGATGTTTGCCTTTGATGGACCACCACCAATACAGAATGTCTGAGATATTCTCCATGGCAGAAATACTTATTATTTCATAACCTAATACTTATTTTTGTTGCCTTTTAGTGAGGATTGTAGAGAGAGTAAAACCGAATTTGTTAATTCAGGTTTAAACATAAAAGAAATACTTTCTTTTCTGTATTATACCAGTTTAGCTGGGGAAAATCTATACATTGATTTTGAAGCCATAATCTTATGTTTGGTTTGTATGCTGGTCCATTGTGCAAATATGAATTTTTAAGCAATTTAGCATTTTATCAAAGTAACAGGGCACTTGATTTTCATTCATCCATATGAAAACAATTAGGAAAAAATGCCACTTATCTTAAATAGTATTTGTCAGATTTTCTTCATCAAACTTGGTAAATACAGATCTCTTGACATGTTGATGAATTTTCATCACTCTGTGGTAAACCTAAGTGACTAGGCTGTGGCCCGTGAACAGCTTTTGTTTCTATGTGACATTAAAATGTATTTTTTTTTTTTAAAAAAAAACATGATTATAATGAATATTCAAAATTAGATTTCTTCTCTGGCATGTGCACAATAGGTCAGAAGTCGTGGCTGGAGAAGAACACTTACTAGTCAATCTCGAGGTTTTATTATTTCTTATGAATCTCATCTTTTCACATGGTTCAGAGATATACTATCAAAAAAGGAAAGCCAGCTAAATATATACCAGTTCCGTTTACCTAGACAACTTTGAAAATTCATTTCACATGTAGTTAAGCTAAAAGTTGGTGTATCTCTCTAGCTGTATATTATCTTGACTCAAAATTTCTTGGACCGTATGTTCAAGACAGCTTGAAACAGACATTATAAATGAAGAATAATCAGTTACCATAGTTCAGAGCATTTTCTTCAAATACTCTTCAATTTCAAGTTCCAGCAGAATTTTATTTACTCAAATATAAATCTTTTTTTTTAATACTCTAGAGCCTCATCCTCAAGAAAACACCTCATTTTAGTACAATTGTTTTTATATCCTGTCACGGGGTGATGATGATAAATGGAAAATGATTAAGTATATTGTTTGTCAGATTTCTTCTTCCACAATTCAATAAATATTCTCAGAGTCTTCCCTTGTCACCTTACTTACAAAGATTATCAAGTGGAAGATATGTTTGGAATCCAAGCATCTAGTTTTTATTTTGGTTGTATAAAATATGAATTAAAACTGTTGATGCTTATAAGCTAAGTTATTCACTTAGCGATATTAATCCTTTATTTGGAGACCTTGAACTATTATATACTTATATCAGAAAAAAATCACTTTGAGCTTCTAATCTCAAAGTATATTTTTGGGAGGTATATCTATAATGCAGTGTGGGGGAGTGCATATCTGTAATGTATGTTAGGTATACTTTTAAGATTTAAATCACTGGTTTCTACATTGTACTTATTCAATGAAAATGTATTATATACACTGTTTATTAAAAACCAAACACAATTACTAACAAGAATGGTGACAAACAAAAAAGCAAATCCTTTTTCTAAGTATGACCCACACTGGCCTTTATGTTCCCTATTTCCATGCTTTTTTTTTTTTTTTTTTTTACTTTTGTGGTATTAAATTATAAAAAAATTCTCAGTTGAAAAACTGATTTTATTATTTGTCTATTTATTTCTTAACTTCCTTATTCAGAATAGTCTTAGAGTTGCTTGCATATTTATTAGATCAAATGCAGTAAGGCAATAAACTAGAGATATTTAACCAAGGAAAGAATGTCACTGGGGAACTTATGATACAAGTGACCTACATTTTTATAGCACTTGCTTTACAGTTTTCAAAGTCATTTTCTCATTTAATATTTTTGTTCCTGTATTCTTTCTGTGATTCTGTGAGTACGCCATTCAGAAATTTGATTTCCTATTCTCTGATTAACACCTGTGACATAAGCATTTTTACTCCTTTTTCATAAGTGAGGAAAAGGAGGTTCAGAGAGTTCAAATAACTTACATAAAGTCACACAGCTACATATTGACAAAATGGAATTCAAACGCTTGTCTGCCTGGCTCTACACTGCACTACTGAGAAAGAATGATAAATGGCTTAATAAGCTGAAACTCTAGTCTCTGTCCATTCAGTCAGCCTTTTGTATCTTTTAGGATCCCACCTAAATCTCTTCTTTAATGGGGCCTTCTCCAACAATTAAAGCTCATTTCAAATGATTAATGTTCTGAGTTATTGTACATGCCACTCATTTTGACATTTAATCATAGATTATTTTTCAATATTATTTATGAGTATATGCATTTCTGATTTCCCTCCCTTATGATAATGAATAAAAGCAACTTATCAATGTGTTTTGTACACTTTTGCTGAAAAGTTGCCCTTGATTTCTGAATGATACAAACTTGCCCTCACTAAATGTTTAAGCAACAATTTTATTATGCTCAGTTAAGGTATGGTAGGCGAATTCTAAGAAGACCCCCATGATCTCTGCTGCCTGGACTTACACCCAGGTTTAAGTATATGGCAAAAATACTTTTATTCCCTTGATATGGTTATGTTTTATGGCAATGGTGAACAGACTTTTCAGATGTAATTAAGGTCTGAAAGCATTTGACTTTAATCAAAAGGAGATTATCTTGGATGGGCATCATTTAATCAGGTGAGCCCTTTGAAAGAGGGGCTAGATGTGAATGATAATCTCCTACTGGCCTTGTAGAAGGAAACAGCTATGCTGTGAATTATCTGTGGAGAGGAGAAGTCTCTAGGAGCTAGGGGCCTTAGCCTTAAAACCAAAAGGAAGTGAATTCTGCCAACAACCTCATAAGCTTGTAAGAGGATCCCTGAGCTTTAGAAGAGAGAACAACCCCAAGCTGACACCTCGATTACTACCTATGCAGTTCTGAATAGAGTACTCAATAGAGTAACCTGTGTCTGAATTCCTGATCCATGGAAACTGTGAAATAAGAAATGTATATTGTTTTGGTCTGCTAAGTTAGTGGCAATTTATACGCTGTCATAGAAGACTAATACATAAAGTTATGTCTAACATACTACAAGACCTGTCAATTTATATGGAAATTATATATCCATATCCATTTATATATAAAACAAATTATTTATGCACACATGCACACACCACACATGCCTAATTTAGCAGCAGAATCTCTATCTTAGAGTTTTAATTGCAAAACTTTCACCAAAGTTATGGAACCACTTTACAAAGTTATGAGAGAACATATTTTAAAGGAAAATGCCTACTGATTAAGAATTACTTCAGGGGAAAAAAAGAAAGTTAACATTAAACTTAAAAGTTTAGTGACTGTTGAAAGTTCAAGAGCTTAAGTAAAAATTGGCCTACAAGATCTATAAAGTATAAATAATGTACTGTAATGTTAATATTTCACTGTTTCTGCTTAAAATATTTTTCTGGATATATCTTTCTCCTGTGCTACCATTTTCCCATCATTTCACTGTATAAAATAAATGTGCTTATTAGAAATACAATTCTCAAGTAGCAGTGTATAAGACAAATATGTGACATACACATAGTCATATGTGTGTTAAATTTATTAGTATTTCATAAGTAACCATGTATGAGTTCCAAGTCACTATCACTTTACATTTGAATAAAGTATACTTTTTTTTAGGATTTTGGAGACATTGTGTAAGGGCAAAGAAACCAAGTGAATCATGACTTCAAAGTCTTGAAGTAGCATATGCACAATATTACTACTCTCTTTATGCAATTTCAGCATGTTACCCAAATAGAATTACGAGTTTTTTCTAATTCAATTTGTCCTTAAGGTTTTATTTCTCTATCAATGATATATTGAACAACTCTTTTAAGCAATAAATATACACAGAATGAGTTGCAATTTTCCATTTCTAAAGTAATATGCTTGATAACTCTCAATGTCCCTAGATCAATTTGGATATCCATAGAGAAAGTATTTATTTGCACACTAAACATAAGTAGCTTATATTGTATACACACTCTAGTTTTCCTTATCGGCATGTTCAAGTAACAATTGCTAAACCTATGTTACTTTCTCTCAAAAGAATATTATTTCTTAGGTTTGAGTTGTAAATGATGTTCTCATTCTGCCCCTAATTAGATATGGATCTCTGAGTTGATCATATATTCATTTATTTCAGCTCCACAAGGAGAGGAATCATTTCAGCAGTAGAGGTTGGTAGGAGGATCAGATGTGAATGAAGGTGCTTTGCTAACTATGAACTCATTCACAAACCAGAGTTGTTTATCTTTTACATGATTGTACTACATAACAACTAAATTTTTATTGTCCCTCTTAGAACTTCATTTTAGCAATATATTTTTATTATGTTGGGTTTTTTTGTTTTGTTTTGCTTTGTTTTGTTTTGTGGCTGTCGGACACTGATTGCCTTTAAGGTCCCTTGGTGAAACTTTCTTCACACTTCCACTCCTCTTCCCAATCCTCCTCTTTTGTAAAAACAAACAAACATTCAAACAAACAAAATGCATACCTTTTATAGGCCACTAGGGTGCCATAGACCTATTTATTTCTATGCTGGTACTTAACAAAAAATGTTTGTTTGTCTCTTCTAGTAGACTCTGAACTCTTCAGAACAGGAACTGTGTCTTGCATATTATTTGTTTTGTCAAAATCAAGCAGAACACATAATGTATAATAATCTCCCAATAAATGGTTTTGAGTTTTTTCCTTTGATAAAAGAATATATGAATGGATGAGTAACTAGGAAATTCTTAATAGTCAGATCTAAGCAAAGATTATATAGACACATCTCCTCTCAGTGATCAAGCTAAACTTTCTGAGAGGACTATTGTTGATACTGTTACAACAACAACAACAACAAAAATACTTAAGAAGTACATGAAGAAATGTTTGAAGTATTTAGCCACGTTAGAAAGGCTAAGGTCATCTTTTGGAGCAAAAAGGGAAATGACTGGATATTTCGACAGTAGTAGAAGGGTTAATATCATTTTTAAAATCTGACCTCAGATTTAAATTATGATTCTAATGTTAATCATTATAATACATAAGCTTCACACCTCATAAATTCAGTCAGCCTGTTTCCATTATCCAGAAGCGTGTTAAATAAAGAACAGTTTCACAAAGCATACATTTCTAGAGAGTCCTTTCTGCAATTTTTTCAAATTAGTTTTCTTGTCGTACAAGCTACCTTTCATGAGCTGTCTGCCACAAAGCCCTAAAAATAATAATGCAGATGTTTGAGTCAATAAATGGTCCATCTCTCTCTCAGTCAACCTAGTGTATAAATAAAATTGTATTTTCCCCTCCCAACCCATTTATACCATGCTTATATCACAATATCAATTCAAACAAAGAAATGGATGTTATAGGAACTGGGCATACAAATACATTATTTCTTCTCTTTGAAATGAATAAAGGGAAAGGAAACTAATAATAATGTGACATTGTTGCCTATTCACTAACAGCAACATGGAATAAATAAAAAAGAAGTCTTCCTTTGGTTATCTTGATGGTGAGATATAACTGGCTTTCATAATGCTAGAGGTACAAATTCCCTCATATTTTAAAAATGTTTGATAAGATCCTTATCTGTCATATATTTCAGCTGAGGTATTTTCTGCTCTATATTATATCTAATAGGCCTATTCACAAATGAAGAGTACATGAGGAGAAAGATGAGCATCACTTCATAACAAGACATTTAGATAAACTATCCTAAATTATGAAAGTTTCCAAATGCACATGGCATTTTTATTCATGTCTTTTTCTATTCAAATATCAAAGTGCTTCAAGTGGCTTTGATGACATACTTATGAATTCATGAAAGCATTTTTCATAATGTGCTCACCTTTGGTGCTCAGAGGTTATGCAGATTGCTTTTATTTGCTTGGCTAGAAAAGAAGAGCTAAAAGTGGGTTGCAGATACATAACACTTTAAAACAATTTCTTACATTGTCCTTAGCTACTTTTCACAACTTGCTGGGACTCTCTACCCAAACTTCAGGCAACGATAAGAATAAATGTCAAATATTATTAGTTCTGGAGTATAACCACTAATTTTAGTTTTGACTGCGCACTATATATAAAAACCTTGGAATACTTCCAGTTATCTTCACTATCATTTAGTCCTTGAAATCTAGAACAGACATTTGCAATGAAAATAAAGGGAAAAAAGTGTACCATTATATTGAGGCGGCAGATGCAAGTTAGCATTATCAGAAGATAAATACTTATAGCCTTCATTGGCAACCTGATCAGATATATTCTGTATAATTCAATAACGGAGCATTTAAAAAAATAAAGTTACGGCATCTTGGGCAATCCTTTGTGAATCATAGAGTAAGCAGAAGAGAGAAAAAAGTCCAAATGTGATTAGCGGCTGCTCTTTCTAAAAAGTTTCTCCACCTCTAATTTGACTTTTCTGAAAAGCTTTAATGAATACTTTTTTCAGTGATACTGTTTGTTGTTTTAAATATCATCATGAACTCTTTGTGGTGTTATTACCATATGAAGACGACACATTGGCGAACTTTGTGAAATACCAAGCAGCTCTTGGCATGACTTGTCTATGTTAACTCACTTAAGCCTGTCTTGTCCTGGTTGCAGGGCTCTTTTGCATAAATGTTTAAGGTTATCACAATTCCAAAAGGAAACTGGAATTTTCAGAGACTTGCTTTCTAAAGAAAAAGACTTTGAAGGAAGCAGGAAATATTAGTACATCGAGCAAAGTGAAAGACAGGGTAGTTTAACTTGTTGGTTTGTTTGCTGAAACTCAAAAGTAAATATACTGCAGCTGAAAGTGTTCCATTTTTATCCGTTCGCCGCAGTAATGGTTGTGTTACTTCAGGGCTTCTAGTTCAATAATTGATCAGGGTTTGTATAGCACCGGCTAAGAGCAAAAATAAGAGTGTTGCTTTGAACAAACTGCTGCAATGTTATAGCATTAGGCACAGAAACAAGATTCAGGAAATATAGATATAGAAGAAACAGGAAAAAGATGGATACATTGGGTGGTAAATACTGCTTCAGGCTAGAAAGTAATGAGAATTTTTCCATAGAGAGTTTTGACCTGCTATTCAAAAATTGTTTCTTGTCTTAATAAATCCTAAAAGTGTAATTTACTTGCAAAAGGGAAAGAACAAAGGCACCAAAATTCTTTTGATAACAACACTTGTTAAGGTTGATAAGTTGGGTTTCAAATGTGAAGAAAAATGTGTGACAGTTTGTTTTAAGGTGACAACCTAAGTGTTCAGATACTTCCATCTTTTGCTACTTATCAAGCGGTAGCCCAATTGCAGCTTCCACTTGTACATCTGCAGTATAAAACATACTGAAGTAGCGTGAGCTGAATTCATCTAGAAAATGTACTTACATTTACTGGTAAATTGATAACCACAGATCTCTCTAATTTTTCTTAAGCAGGTAAAAATTAGACTTTGGGGGAGCTTGGTTGGTTCCAATTTATTTGCATTACAAATAAGAAATATCAAACCTTTCAGAAAATATTTTTTCAACATAGAATTTTCCAAATATAGTTATTCTATATTTTCTTTTTTGTTCCTGGACTGAATCTCACATGACTCACAGAGGTATCAGTTGTTAAATGTCAACTATTACATACATATGTATGTCCATTCAACCAAGCTTTACATTTGTCTTAAAAGAAATTTAGAACTTTTAGTTTAGCTTTGTTGGTTGTATGTATTTATATGTGTGTGTACATGCATGCATGTGTGAAAATGAACTTTAAAATTTGGAAGTATTAGGTGGTAAGTTCTAAATTTAAATTAAAATTCATGCCATTAAAATAACTACTTTAATCTGTTACTCTGGTGCGGCAATATGATAGGATGTAAAGAAAATTTTTTGAACTTTAGTAACAGTGTAGGAAAGTTACTATGACATTAAAAATAATCAGTGTGATTTATCCCATTATCAAACATATTATAAAGGAGTTATTTATTGTATGCCTAATTACCATGGAAAAGAAAAACAAAATAAGCAGTCATATATTTCATGCCAAAGAATAAGCAAAGAAAATCATCTAAAATAGTATGTTCTCAATAGTATAGACCCTTCGAGGTAAAAATGATGTCCCAAATAATTGTTTTGGATCTCTCCTTTGCATGTATGCGTACCACTGTAATTAAAAGGCAAGTATTGGGTTGAGAATTTGATGATCAAGGTTAGCCTTTTCCAAAATGATTTCTTATAATGTTCATAGAGATCCACAATCAAATGAGTTTGGGAATGTTGAGCTAAATAAAGATAAATTTCTTTACTGAAGAATTTCTCAGAGCTTTTTAAGTGTTCGTGTATACTGCAAACCTCCATGCAGGGCCAGGAATGCAGTGTTCTCAAACATATCTCCTCATGCACATTTTTGTTCAGAATCTCAAGTGACTAGTGGATTGGAACATACGTTGAGAAATACTGATCTTTAAACTGTACCAGCACCATCCCTTATTACCTGTGCAGGGAGAAAATCACTTTCTTTGTTTTTCATCTTTCTAAATTTAAAAAGTCCATAGAGTTCCCAGTATATTTCACAAGAAATAAAAATTGTCAAAAATTTGTTATCATAATAAAATTTATTTACCATAAAAATGGCAAAACTGTTAGATGCTGAATTTAGAGCAGTTGACTAAACTCTCTAACCAGCTAAAGGGTGTTGTTTGTAGGGAGTAGTATCCCAGCATGCATGATTTTGTTTGGGATTCAGCAAATTTCTATGTGGCACACACTTTGGAGATTCTCACAATGAGTTGAAATCATAAATATTAAATGTTTAAGTGCCAAGGAATTATTCAAAGTGATTTGAACTTTTCTTCTACTCATTCCGTGTACATTTATTATAAGAAGCAGTGATACAAGAAGTAGGGACACAGAACTTAAAAATACAGAATCTGGATTTAAGGAGATACCTAGGCAGGAAAGACAGACAAAAAAAGTAAACCAGAACCATTCAGTGCGTTAAGGCCTATGGTTAGTGGGAAACCATAGGGTCCTAAGGGTGCACGTAGTAGGGATTTAGGTAAATTATCCAGACAAGGAAAAGCAAATGGTAACGTCTGAGTTGGTTCGTGAAGGAATTGAAGGAATTATTCAAGCAGAGGTAGTACATTCCATGAAGACAGGATGGCAAGTACACGGGTGCAGGCATGGAACAATATAATGGTCTGTTTCATGATTCAAATGTAAAGCTCAAGGGGAGGAGAAGGGAGCTGGAAAGGTAAGTGAAAATAATGATAGGGTCTTTAAATGCTATTCCATGGACTTGCTTGTTTTCCTCTGGGCATCAGAGGAACCACTGAAGGGCTTACATATATGAGGAGAGAGAGATGATAGACAGCCAGAAATAGACAGTGATACCTGTATTTTCTGATACACGTGAATGTATAAGAGTATGACTGCCAATTGGGAATAGAGTTTAGGGAGTTGAAAAAGTACATCTGTTAACAAAGCTTACTTAGGGCAACTTGCCCTTGCTATGACAGTTAAAAACAAAATAATTATTACATGGTTGCATTCTACATCACTGATTTTCAGGTTATTTTTGTTCTCTGAATTCTTTGCTCATGGATTGTGAAATAAAGAAAATACAGTGGAAAAATACCAAGAGAAATTGGTTCTCTTTGATTGGTGGGGATATAGGCCTTGGAGGCCCCAGGGAAGAACCCAAATGAGTCCCCTGGAATTTAGGAAAAAACCCTGGACCATAAAGAGACAGCATTTAAAAATCACTCTTCTAAATATTGAAAACTCACATGTCTGACCAAACATGCCAACTGGCTTATTTTGTATTTCAGAAGGCTTTTTGCTTTCTTTTTAAAATTATTTTAAGTTTTTGGTTTTCTTTCTTCATTCCACAATATTTTTTGAGAACATACTGCTTGGCAGGCCCTGGGCTAGATTCTGGGAAAATAGTGTTGAATGAAGACAATATCCCCTACACCTAAGGAGCTTGCAGGTTAGAAGAGAGATGTGCAGATCATCTCCTACAAGGTATAAAGCTGACACTCTGCAAACTGTTACGGGGGGAGACCTCCAGGGCACCAGGCACAATTGAGCAAGTGGTTGATCTGCTGGAGGAGACCAGAAGAGGTTCCCTGGGGAAGTCTCCATTCAAGGAGGATGGGCTGAAGGTAGAGCTAGGTGGGGAAGGGGTGGCTGGATGGGCACTCCAGTCTGAGGAGTGAGTGTTTGCAGGACTGTAAGGACAGTGAGCATGACACATTTGAGGAATTGTCAGCAGGCCAGTCTAGCAGGTGCAGAGTGGTGAGGGGAGAGGCGGGTAGGATAGGAAACTGAGGAGGTGAGAGGTACGACTCAGACTTCGGAGAGCTTTGTAGGCTGAGTTAAGGATTTAATATTTATCCGAAGAGCAATGGGAAACCTTTAAGTGATTCAAGGCAATGCAGCACAACATTGTTTGTTTGAGGCAACATGTGGCATTGTTCCTATAGGCTATATGCAGCGAATCTATCAAATTTTGCATTGCATTAATGTTTTGGGGATTTTGTCTTCCTAGGTTTCTGACTGCCATTGATCTAAGATTCAAGGATTTTTAGGAATTTAACCTAATATAAATAACCCCTTCTGGAGTTCTCTTTTATACTTTAAGATCATAGGATTTATTTTCAAAATAACTCCAGGTCAACTAAATTTAGCCATGACTGGCAAAATATCAAACATTTTTAAAAAGAATGGGAGGTGTGCTGCTTATATGATAGCAAAACTCTATCCAAACACTGGAAGGTAGAATGCTATTGACCTATGATAATTAACTTGAAGAGAAAAACACAGCATTAAATTAATTGCCCAGCTGGAAATTATTTAGTAATTCTCTGACTTTTAACTCCCAGGGGTTTTCTTCTCGATTTAATATTAGACATACTAAAGTCATCTTAAAATGTAAATTTTGGAAGGCATCGCTTTCCTTCCCTTATAGTTTGCAAGTGTTCCTTTATGTGTCTAATAATAATAATAAACATTTCTTGAGTGCTCAATATATGGCGAGCACTAAATCTAAGCATTTTAAATGATCTATCTCAGTTTACTCTAACAATTACTTCTATAAAATTGTGATACTTTTACTTTTATTTACAGATAGGAAGCAGGCTTTAGAAAAGATAACTTATCCAAGTCTGTACCAGCTAGTAAGTGGCTTAGTGTAGTGGAGGTTTGAACCCTGGAAGCCCAATAAAGGACTAATTTATTAATTAAGATGTCATGCCTTGAAAATCAATAAAAATAAACAAAGTAGTATGTTTCATGTTACTCAATAAATTTCTAATGTGTAGAGAGAAGAAAAGGACAAGTATTATCATCTCGTGGCTGATGTGGCTAGGACTCTGTGGTGTTTCGCATTTTAAGGATGATTATTGACAAGGAGAAAAACAATAGATCTCAGCAATTAGAATGTATAAATGCAAGCCCATCTGACATTGAAATACTATGAGCAAAAGTCATCCACCATCTCTCCAACCAGCAGAATCCAGACCCTACATTTGGTTACTTGACAGGCAATAGAAGATAAAAGAAAGCTTTGTAGAATTAATCTAGTGACAAATTGTTAAGTAGTAGGAGTAGAGAGAACTTCAAGTAATGAATCTGTATAGTCTATTTAGGTACCTTCCTGCTAATCCAGTCAACCCAGTTGAAGCTAATAAACCAAATGCAAACCTTATTTTAGGATACGACTGTGGCTCAGGTTTCTATCCAGGAAAGGAAAGTACGCAAACTTGTACAGGAACGCCAGCTCCTCAGGATGCCTAGTTCAAATTCTACTTCAGTTACTCACTTGCTGAGTGATGCTTTACAAGCTCGTCAACCTTTCTGAATCTTGATTTGTTCATCTATAATGTTAGAGTAATGGTACTTCCCTCACTGCATTGTTGACAAAAATCCTGGGTTCTCTGGACGTCAAAGTCTCTGTTTCCCCACTATATCATACTTGAAAATAGAAAACGTGAACTGAGACCATAATGGGCATCGAATATGAGGTAACGTGCTCTCTGTTGGGAATAGTTATCCATTTTTTCATAAATATCGATTAAATGCCCATTGCCTGAGAGAATAGATTCTATTGGATATGCCCCTTAAATGTCACACTAACTTATGATATTTAAATGAAAAGTAGGGAAAAGGTCGTTGTTATTGTTGCTATTGGTGAGTGGGAGTATAGTGTGGGGTACTGAAAAAGACACTTGAACTAGGATTAGTGACCTCAGGTGCAGGCCCATCCCTCCCAGGTGGGTGCCCTTGAGTAAGTCTCTTTACTCCTGGACCCCTCATCTGTAAAGGTAAGGACTAGAGGATATATTGGGCCAGATATTATCTACAAATTTATGGTCAGATTCACAAACTTTTGATAAACAGATACGGGAGCTAACGGGCTATACTGGGATAGCAAAGATGAGTTACAGAAAGAGTGGGTGATTCTGCTTATCAGTAACATCAATCATACCTTCAAAGTTGTCAGAAATGCTCTTACTATGAAGGAAGACTGGACTATGTTCCAGAGAATCTTGAGTGCCTGGAAAGAAGTCTGGAATTATTGCATTAGGCAATAGGGCTACCAAAGAAAGGCAGTTCTCAAATATTTCTCGCATGGCATCAAAGATGAAACCCAGATCTATAACTTTTTCATTAAAATTACCTTAGATTCTGTCTTGCTTTTCTTTGGTATATATTGTTTTATTTACTGAGGATAAGATTCTCAAGTTACACTTTTATGTGTGTTCATATAAAATACCATAATGTAATGTACTTGAAAATGTAGCCAGCTATTGTATTCAGCATCATCATTGTAATTTGCATTTGGATGATTGCAAATGCAAATCATTGTGTCTCACTTACTATGTGAAACTCTGTAGAGTATTTTGGATGTTCACACGCACAGTGTTCATGTAACCCATAAATCAACAGGGATATTCTTTCAGTCAAATCATTTTTCCTTTCTTGATGTCTAAATGCCTCAGAGTCACATAACCCAGAGTTACTGTTCTTTCCTTCTCTTTAAAAACTAGTCAATAGGTTTAAAACACACTGCTTTTAAATACATACATAAGAGATAAAAAATACATATATATGAATTTCAGTTTCTTGTGTCCCAAGAAGAAAGAACGTTTTTTTGTTGAGGAAGATACCTGCCAGGCCAGGCTGTCTACTCTTTTATTTTGCTGATTAGAATAGGGTTAAGCTGCAGAACCAAAGAGAACCAAGACAAATTAGAAACCATTTAGATGAGAGTCACCAGGAGTAGACCAGACAAGGCAAGAGGAGAGAGGCTAAAAGAAAGAAGGGCCCTCTGAATTCTAAGTTGAGAGTTTTCAAAAGTTTTGATGGGAAGAGTAGGGTGATTTTGAGATGTACTCTACTGTGTGAGATAGTTTTAAAAGGTTTTTAAAAGGTTTTCATATCTTTGTAACATAAATTGTTTGTTGTCAATTGCAGCATACAGTATTTTCCCAAAAAATTGTGACTGGCGGATTATATTTCTGTCTCTTTTTTCTAATTTTAAAAGAAATCAATACTTTTTATGGAGACAGCATCATGCTGAATGGAGCAGAAACATGCAGCGGTGTGTTCAAGTTGATTATAAACCACATGTCTGGTAACCTCTAAGTTGGAGAACTAACAGTGGCAATAGGAGCTGAGGTTGCTGAGATGTTGTCCTCATTTAGCTGAAGGAAGGCAACATCGTTGATAATGATTTGCTCTTCTGCACATACCTTAAGAATCTAGTTCTAGTGGCTAGCTTGGGGAGTAGGGGACCATAATGAAGAAGAGAGTTATTGAAAAAAATTTTCTTGTTCTGTTATTTCTGACATTTGATCTGGCAATGCTAAAAAATGAGAAGAAAACTATACTTATAATAAAAATAGAAACTGATCTAATAATAAATCAAAATACTAAAGTTTTCAAATTATGTTAATTTAATAAGGTAAAATAGGTAGCTTTGTATTTTTATACTTTTGGGGAAGTCTATTCTTTAATTGGGCCTAATTTTGTCCATTGACAATTTGTTTTCCATAAACATATAAGAAAGTCCTTGCTTCTTTGAGAATATTTAGGAGCCTGCAGGTCCTGCCTTTTGGTTCTGTCATTTTGTCCTTTAACTACTATATTTATTTACCTCTCTAGTTTGGAGTTATTGAGAAGAGAAGCTAAGTCATATTTTTATTTTATCTTTATTATCTTAGATAAAAACCTTACATGGTAGCTACTCATTTAAACTTCAAGAATCACTTTTTAAGACAATGTTGCATTTGAATTGAGACCTTCTACGTTATTCCCTACTGTCATGAAAATATAAGAAAATATTTCATCTACATGACAATTTTCCAGATAAAATTAACATACTCTTTAGAAGTCTCTAGTTAGAGCAACCAATACCTGAGGCTCTCTCTAGGGTAAATTACTCCCTTAAATACACTGAGTGACATATTTTCTGGAAATTATTTTGAAACAATAAATAATTATTGTTTATCTCCACTCTCAAATCCCTAATGTCTTCCTCCTTTCCATCTTGATTATGGCTTTGCTTCATCTGAAGCAACAAGTGCATTTTAAAGGAATGAGACAGGGAATCCCTCTGCATCAAATTATATTTCACCCAAACCTTTCCAGTTTCCCTTTTATATAAGCTTATAAATTTTTTTTATTTATACTCTGCATTAATGATAAATAACAATACATAGAATGCCTCTTCCTAATTTCCAACCAAAGACATATTAATTATTGTTTCTCCTTATGCAAAATTAACAAATTCAGTGGATCCAAATAGCCCTACCAGAGTAATAAGAAACATTATTAAAATTATACAAAATGTAGATTTTAACAAAAATCTTGGTTATCCTTAACTCTTGCCAGCCCTACTTTTCAAGAGTTTTAAAATGTAACTTGCTTCCAGTTTGGTGACATGAGAAATTATATTGTTTTGAACTATTAAAAAAAGTTTTAATCATTAAAAATAAATATAAATCCTATATCATATTTAGCTTATCCAAAATCCTGCACATGTGTTATGGGAAATTGGTGACAGCTCAGAATTCATGTTTCCAAATGCCACAAGACTAATTGTGAGCTATATGTTCATTTAAGAGCAGAATTTTACCCATTGTACATAACTACATCATAGACAATTGTGATGATTTGGAGATTTGTGAAAATTACAAGCTATATCCTAAGTATCAACAGACGTTTTCTAGGCTTTTCATGGAAATCATGGGTATTGCTTGTGTTTTGGGGGGGAAAATGTGCTCATAAGGGAAGTTTGTATGTCTAGCAATGCAAGACAGGACAGCCTTTAGAAGGATAGTCATTTAGCAGTATAATATTTCATATGGAAAAGAAGTGCCTGGAACTAGAAAGATGATTTATTTTTTATGCTATTAATAAAGCTTTAATAAAGGGTGTTTTAATGCAAATACACCATGATCATTCTTTCCTGTATGGTGATAGAGTATTTTGCCTACTTAGAGGATATTCTTGCAGACACATGATGATTCTTCAGAGTTATTGTATAAGTAATTGCATTTTAAAGGCATAAGACTTGCAAGGTCTATGTCTAGCACTAAAGTTCCAAGAGGCAGAAATAAATCATTGCCTTCCACCCATCACTCTGACAGCCTTTAAGTTTGCATAGAATTATTTCTTCCTAAGTCTCAGACTCCATCTATTTGCTGGGTTCTGGATGATATAAAAAGGTGGCAGAGCCTCAGAAGAATAAGCTTGATGACTATTGGTTAAGGCACACCATGAGCATATGCTTACTAGATGTTTTTATTCAAAATCTCTCCTTGGTAAGCCCTTTCCTGGCCACAATAACAACAATACTAATTACCTTCTCTATATGACATGTCTTCCTTGCTTTGCTATTTCTTCTGAGAACTTAACACTGTCTAACCAAAAAGTTATGTGATATAATATTATATAGTGTACAGTAGAGCAATATATATTATATAGATTACATTACTCATTTTCTGCATTTACAACTCAAAGGTAAATTCCATGAGATTAGAAATTTTAATTTTTTTTTTCACAAGGTATCTCCAGTACTTAGCACATATTGGAAGCTTGATAAGTAGTTGCTGAGTGAATGAAGACAGAATGATTGGTAGTATGGCATCACTTTTACAGTGATATTGAAGCACAAGTGGGAAGCCAGAACTGGTTAAATTTTATATAGGGAAAATTTACATTTGATCTGGATTCTGATGGCTGAATAGGAGTTCACCTTGCAGACAAGGAAGTGTGGAAAGATGCTAATTCAGGAAGAGAGAACAGCACTTGTGGAGCATGGAAATGTGTGTTAACAAGAGCTGTCAATTCTGGGATAGATATCGACAGGACTCGAGGGGAATTTAATAAGAAGCAGAGTGGTCAAGAAGGGCTGGAGAAGAAGGTTGGTAAAAGAAGGTCCCAAAACAAGTAGCAACTGGACTTCTAAGAATCTTTTATATCATGATTGGAAGTTTGAATTTAATTCTTAAGGCAATAAACAATCTTTGAAGGATTTTCTGCAGAGAAAGATCAGATTTGCCCTTGAAAGATCACTCTGTTGGCAGTATGGAAGGTGGATAGGTACTCAATATTTGTTGAGTTAATGAATGATTTCTCAACATTACTTCAGACCTTACAATTTGGTGATTCTTCAAGCTTTACTATAAATATTGGCAGATGAGAAAATAAATAACTCTGAATGATGGAGTAGTTCTAGTGAGGAAGACAAGATTACACCCGTTTTTTCAGAACATTAAAGTTGGGAAACTCCCTAAGCCTCTCACTGGTTCCATAACTATTCCTATCACTACACTAATCTTGATTATTTCTATTAATGATCTCTTTTCTTTGATAATCTTTAACTGTTTTAAACAGAAGCTTTCTACTTTAAAACAAACAAAAAAAAACTTTTGATTTTCTGCCGTCTGCCAAAATTGACTTGCTACAAGTCAAGTTTAGCTATGTACTTTTTATTCATTATGGAAAACAGTTAATTCAAATTTAAATATCAATGTTCCCACCATAGATATACACAAACTTACATAAAAACCAGATTGCCAGGCAGGCTTTGAGGAGTCTCTGATATACACACATTCAGAACGATTACTCATTTTGAATTCTTTTCAATAGTACACCTCTTATTCTCTCACCTTACCTAGTACTATGGGAATTGGCTCTTAAATGAAAAAATCATTTTCTCAGATGGTTGTTTGAAAGCTGTTAGCATGTTTAACCCTGAATAGAAAAGTAGTGTAGGCAAAGCCTAATATGGTTAATGTCCTTATCCAGAAGAGAAATTAAGTAGTCTCACAGTTGCTATTTATATCTAAATATCAACAAGTTTTTTTAGGTTATATGGACTGGCTTGATTTTAAAAAAATCTTTTGAACTAAGCTTTTAATTATAAAACGTTTAGATAGTAAGGTAGTAAATATTAAGGAAGTAGGAAGCTAATTTTCCCTAATAAAGTAAAATCTTTCTCACAGATTATATAAACCAGCATTAGTACCCTGTGAAAGTTTTCATTTGTCATTAATGAAATAGTATTTTGTGAAAAACTTGACATAAAGTGTTGGCAAATTCATACAAGGCCAGTAAATTTTGACCATCCCAAGGAAAAGTTGAGAATATCTTGCATACCACAGCTCGTGAAGGACATCGTATATGTCACATTTATTCATCTTACACATTCTTTAATTGAGTATGTCATAGGTATCATCAGGCAGATACAAATGAAGAAGATCAATAAGAGCCCTTCCGTGAGGGACAGAGCTCACACTTCAGTAAAGAGGGGAGAAAGACAATGAACAAATTATAAACCACAAGAAATATCAAGTAGTCAGTCATAGAACTTTAATGAAAATAAAACCAATAAGGAAGGCTACAGGGCTACTCTGCAGGGCTATTAAATGGTCAGAAAAGCCTTGCTGAGAAGACAAGACTTTGATCTCTGATTTTCTCCGAAGGCCTCTCTTACTTCGACAATGTATAATTCAGCAACAACAGCAGTAGCAACAACAACAAATCACACCAGCAGATCAGCAGTTTGAGTTGATCATTTGCCAACTTTTTTTACCTTACACTGTTAGTATTTGAAAGTTACCTGGCTTTATTAGCAAGTACACTTATTTGCTATCTGATTTCCTATTAATGGGATTTAAAACTACCTCCAAAGAAAGGAAATTATGCTTTGAATAGTTAAAATTATCTTATGGATTTGGAGCATATGAAATCAGGGAAGAGTTACAATTAGCCTAAGCCAGTATCAGTTCAAGCTTCCTCCACATGGTTTTACTAATACCCTTCAAATTCTGACTTCTGCCATTCCAGCCATATGTCTCTTTAAGCAGATACACTCTGTAGTGCCAAAGTGTGTCAAGGACATTGCTAGGTTATCAAAATCATTTTTATGTGCAACTTTTTGCAATATTCCAAAGTATTCTTCCTGCTGAACCCCACCCAAACCCCTAAAATGTAATTTTAATAACACACATTAAAATGTCATGCTGATAATAAACCTAGAGATATATTACAGGGAATCTGTCTGCATTTTCTTAACGCCTTTTGGCACTAACATAATGGCGTAAGCACATGGACTCACACACATTGCCTTTTTTTTTTTTTTTTTTTGCAGGTTTTGGGTACCGAGTAATGCAAAAATTCATAATGATGTTATTCAGTGCATAAATGTTAATTTAAGAAAGAGCTAGGAAGGTAGGAATATAAATTTATGTTTGAGAGACATACTAAGAGAGTGGGACTGTACATATATATGATGTGGCTTTTAGTTTCTGATCACAGTTTTATCATATTATCCTGTGTTGCTGCTGGGGAAACCAACAAACAGTGGCTTCTGCCATCTCATTGAACAGAGATCTCTGGAAATTGCACCTGTTCATTATGTGAGAAAGCCTTCTGTGGGCAAAGAGGAAGAATTCAGTTTTATTCTCAAACTGTTGCCTAATTCTTATAACTTGTGCATATTTTTTGAGTTATGATTATACAATCTGCTACCCATTTGGGGATAAAAACAGTATTGAAATTGAGCATACTAACTTTAACCAAGCTGCATTTTTTTGTGAATCAGGTTTAAAGCTGATTGCCATACAGCCATGTTCTATAAAAATTAACACACACACACACACACACACACACACACACACACACAAGTACATTCTCTCTCATAAACACACCACAGAGTACATCACTTGGAAGCTCATTATTCTTCTAAAATAAAGAGTTAATTTTTTTTCCCTATTGCTCTTCCCATTTTTGAAACACCATGAGTCACGGTGTTTCCCATGTAACAAACATCATGGACTCTTTATTGTCTGTGAGGCTTCCATGTTCTGCAGCAAATTTGAACTGGATGTGTTATATCCTAATTGACAGTAGTGATTAAGCCAAAAATAAGTGCATTCTCCTTTAAATGTTAGCTGCAGCATCAAGTAACATTCCCTACATTATGCCATACTGAAACAAGTCAGTTTGCACAGACCAAAATGTTGATGGATATACAGCAGATCAAAAAGAAGAGAGTCATTTTGAAGTGCTCACTCTCTGTCAGAGACGATAGGCTTGTGAATTTGTACCTCTTTGCAAAAGAGACTTCATATTATTTTGTCAGTTTGTTTCAATTTGAGAGGTGTTGAAAATTGGTATTCATTTTTTTGATATAACCCTTAAATTGTACAATTTAAGAAAACTGACTGAAAGAGATAAATTAAATGGGTAGAAATATTTTCAAATCAAAGACCAACTGACATATATAAAAATGATGTATGTTTCTTACATGGTCCACGGGGAGAATTCTGCAGGCTTGCTATGATCTCTACAATTTGCTTCAGGGCAAACTAGATTCTGGGATATTCTATTATCCCTTTGGTCTGTTTATCATGGAAACTGATGTACAAATCGAGAGTTCTTTTTGGTCTCTTTCTTTATATGTGGTTGGAACTGGTAAGAATTCACTTATCTCATGTCCTCACCTTCAGCAAAGTGCTACAGAAGAGTTCAGTGACCAGTAATCAATTATTATTGAGAAGCAATCAATTGCTAATTTCCATAATTATGCACATCTAAACACTATGAACAAGAAAGAGAAACAAAGCTGCACTCCAAGCATTGCCTTGTTAGCAGTATTTTGTTAACACAGGCTCTAAAAAAAGCTGCCGCAGCTGGTACCACAAATGTGTTTCCAGTATTCAGGCCATCAACGTGATTCGTCGCTAAATGTATAGAATCAGCTTCTTGCTAAAAACTACAATTACAGGTGATATACAGATTGAAATCACAGGGCTGGTTTGTCGAAGAAAATTGTCCTAATGATGGGTTTTCGGATGGGGAATGCAGCTCTTTTCTTTCTCTGTGATGGGTTGTGAAGGCAGCTGCACCTGCCTCTATGCTGTATTCTGCCGCACTTAATGATATCTGATGATATCATTAGGCAAAGTGTTCATAAACAGATGTTGAGCCTGTGCCTAAATGCTGTCAGATGAGCGGTTGCTGGCCTGAAACAGTATTATTTATATAGAACATTTACGTTTGTTATGTTAATAACCCCACTATTAGCTCTCTGGATGTTACGTTAGGAATGTAAATGTAGTTAATATGAATAACAACCTCTTTACTCTTTGTGCTGCAGTTGAGTATAACTTTTAGGCTTTGGGAGAGAAACAAAGATCCCCCCACCAAGTCCTTTTGACTTCTTTTCTTTCTTTTTGTATTTGGTCACCAATTGAAATTTTGATCAGAAGATAAATGGAAGGAATTCATAGGACAGATGTTAAATATTAGGATTTGATTTTCCTAACACTAAATAATTTCTGATTCTGATGCCTGTGGATTTTCTTATGTGAACCCAATCCGTAATCCTAATACATTAGGGTTGTGATCATGGACACTGAGTTGACAAGTGTCCATTTCAAGGAGAAAGTTCTCAACACATTGTTGGATATGGACCCATTTTGTTCTAGCTTTTTCTCTGACACTACCACATTTTTTTTTCCCCATATGACATATTGGAATGCTGAAGTCATATGTCATAGCAGTTTTTTTTTTGTTGTTTTTTTTTTTTTTTTGCATTGGTGATTTAGGCATTACCTTGATGTCATGGTTGCAGTGCCTAAAAATGCCACACGACAATTACTGTTTCTGGATGTTTAAGCCAAAGTTGAATTTTGTATCTCATAGTTAATTCATGTAAGTTATGTAAATTCGGACAGTCATCAAATGTGCACTATTTCTCTGAAATACTGTTCTACTGATATAGCCACATTATTTTTTTTGAAAGTGTCTTTGTCGTTTTTTATGACATTTTAACTCTTTCAGGAATTTTCAATAGTGAAAAATTGCACTACCCTATTTTTAAGATCAGGAAAACTGTTATTTCAAATTTTTAATGAAGAAAAAAACAGTGTTAAACTGGTGCTTCATTATGACCATAATTAGAGGTTAGAGTGATTTTTGAAGTGTCATTCTCATCTCAATTATGCTTATGAAATCATTCATATTGCCAAAACTGGTAAAGATGTCCATGTGTGTTTGTTTCAAAGTCTGTAGGTGTGAATGGTGTACAAGACGTATGTGTTTACATATGTAATTTCTTTCATTTTATCTTATACCTAAGGATGACCTGAATTATCTTTGATTTTAAATAATCATAGTGGAATCTCAAAAATGGCAGTTTTTCCTATGCTCCTACTATAGATCATTTCAATTCTGATCTTCTGGGAAATGCTAGAAACTTTGGTTCCTTTTTACATGGAAATTTACTATCATCTTCCACATAAGCAAGTGGGGAAAGTAAATTAAATCAGAGGATATTCTATTTCACATAAATTGCTTCCTGACTATGATGTTTACATGAATATTATAAAAAATCAGTAACTTCTTAAATTGGAATGCTTAAAAGATAACTTCTCTTAAAACAGGCCTTTAAGAGAAAGTTGGGTACTAGAAGGAATGAAATAACTCTCAACATATTCTGAACGACACATGCAAATATAAAATGTCAAAGTCACTCTGAGGACCTGTTAAGTTATTTAGACCTTCCAACATGTCCAGGATGTCTTTTATAGGGGGAAATCTAAAGCAAGGAGTGAGGAACTTTGGCATTGTACTTTGATTTGTTTGACACTCTTAAGTTGTTGAGAAGAAACTTGAGGATTGCCTTTTTATTTGTTCATCCAATCAACACTTAGAAAATCTAGCCAATAAAAATGTTCATTCTGAACCCCTCAGAAATTTAGATCGATTTGAGTGAGAGGATAAAGGGAACTGCTGAAAGCATCAACTATTGTTGAAACAAGATCAATTCATCAAAGTCTTTTTAAGAGGCATGGATGTTCACCATTATCTACAAGAAGTCTTCATTTCCTGTCTTCTCTTCAGTAGCAGTAATTCTGACCAGTTCATTAGCATGAATGCATGCACATAGCATATATTAATTTCTCTTTATTCTTAAAGATGTTAAATGATGCAGTTATCTAGTGTGTAATTTTCAAATGTTTCAGTTTCTTATGTTGACATTTGGTCATAGTCACTTTGAATGTGAAAATATCTCTGCTGAGGCCCATCGATGCATTTTACCATTTTTTGGTTGGGGGGATGTTTCTATTTACCTAAGGAACCAAATATTTTTGCAAATCACTTGATGCATAATAGATATCATTTGTATTTGCCTGATGACACAATCCCCCTATATGCAGGGATTGTTGCTTTTCCTATGTCCCACAGTAAACTCCAGAGTTTAAATTGAAGGCAATGAATAAATTGGAATCAAGCAGTGTGAATTCTAGCCTTGGCTTGGCAGATTACTGTCTATGCTTGAGCAAGTGCATTACCTTTTTAGGTCTCAATTTCTCTGCCGTAATATATTTATACCACTTTATTATCTTTTTTCTTGGAAAGATATCTATATAGATAATAAAATTTTAAGACTTGTAGAAAAATAGCATATGAGTCCAATTTCAATTGAAACTGAGTGGCAGTTAGTATTGTTATATTAAAATATAATAGGCCTTTTTGAGCAAATACATTAAAATAAACACTTATTACAGAATATCTCCTTGTGATAATAGTATTATCTTGTCACTAATTTTGTTAGGTTTTTGTTATTTTCTTAATTTTTCATTTATGCCTCCAAGATGGAGAGAAGGTATATGAAAAATATGTTTTACCAACGCAAATAATACCATTTGCCTATTGTCAAAATATTCCCTCTGAAGTGAAATTTACTTAAAAAGAATCTGTCCTTTTTTATAGTTAGCTTAATTTCCATCATGTTTTTATAAAACATGTCTTTGATTCACTGATATGTGAGTCACTGATATGGCATTTTTTGTCACTGAAACAACCAGAGACTTTTATTACTTGCCTGAGTTTCAACATCTGTAATAGTACATTTCACGTAGAACTTTACATATTAATGCATTTAAGAAAAATGTTTGCCTTTTATAAGTTAAACTAGTATCTTTAAAAATGGGTCATAACTAATTTTTTATATCAAAGACAAGTTAGAATTACTTTGGGGATGCTAATTAATTCACTATTTTTTATCACTCATTTTTCTAACTTGTGAAGTTATTATTTTGTATATTAGATGGGCCTCAAGGAGCAAATAGAAAATATAAAACATTTAGTCAACTATGCCTGTTCTCTTTATGTAACTTACTGGGCTTTATTAAAATATTCATTGTGTGATGGTTTATATGTAAAGCCTATTTGAAAGTTGATGTGTCTTACATTGTGTCCAGAGATCATTTGAGATTCAGTGAGAGGAAATTTGGGGACTTCAGGTTAGTAGATGTGTGGTAGTTATTTAAGGTTAACAGTTGAAAAATGAATCAAGTATGCAGAGACTGCTTTGCCAGTAAAAAAAAATGTAAAAAGTATGTGCATTAAGATGAATTCCTCTTTGTTATTTAGTGTGTGTAACGATTGGTCTGTTCCTGCAGTTTTGTGTTGGTGCCTCAGTCTAAAATAGTCATAAATAGCCATAAGCAATCAACAAAGAAAAGTATTTTAAAAGATCATTGTGATACATGTTTTTGATAAGGCACATCCTTTCATTGAGTGCTTTAATATCATCAGGGAATTGTCCAAATAACTGTACCTCAGAGATGATTTTTACCTCGAAAGGAGAGAGTACAGAGGAGGACAAAGAGTGAGAGAGAAAGCAAGACAACTGAACTTTTGGATATAACACTGTTGACCAAATTTGCCTTCATTATGCAAAATGCTTAAACGAACAAAACATATTTGCCATGATGAACAGAACTTGCCCTAGATGGTCAGAGTCACCAGTAACTTGGGTCCTTTTCTTCTATAAAGAAAAGATTTTTAACCTGGGAGGATACGTGATGACTGTGATGGTAGCCCAAATTTGAGCACTTGTAATTACTTTAGCTTGCAATTAAGCAGCAGACTTGTGGTGGGAGGATTAATGTGAGAAGATTCCCCATTTTTCAATTTTGTGTCAACATCAATAAGATTGAACTAATCGCTAACTGGCATTTAGACAATGAACTACTCCAATACTCTGGAGCTTTGATGTAATATGACATGGAATTAGGAATATGATATTTTTATTTTAGATAACAGAGAATTGTATTTATTCCTGGAAAGTAACAGTCTCATTATAATATTAGTATCTATACCAAATATAGATAATATATATGAACCATCAGAGAAGTGTTTATAGGATCAGTTCACTATTTATAGTATACATTTATTCACAAGATATAAATTTCCTAGAATTTATTACCTTGGACAAAATTGTTGGAAGCTCATGTTATTCATCAAAAATTAGGACAAAACTTTACCCTGAATAGCTCTGTTGTCCCCATCTTTCAACTGTCATTATAAGAATTCTTTGTGGTTTTGATTCATATTGTATTGCAGAATTTTAATTGTCTTTTTCTCGTTGTCTTTGACATAAAATATTCTAGCATATTTAGTGATTTTCAGGATTTTATGACATATTTTCCAAAACAATTTATAATTTGGGAAACATTTATACGAAGAGTTTTCTTTTTGTACAACTATCATCTAAATAAGTAAATAAAAATATTCTCAGCAAGTTACCACTAGAAAATTACATTCTTAGGATTCACTTAATAGATCTTTAAAAAACATGCCCTTTCCTACCTTCTAGAGTCATTGAAATAAAATAATGATCTTTAAAATATGGTTTTTTCAAGACACATAAGTATTAAGAATTTAATTTTAATCATCCATGATTAGCATTATTATTTAGAATAACATTTTCTAAAATGTGACTCATGGTATCCATGATGCTCTATGGAAAAATTATCTGTAGTCAAATAAGTATGAGAAAATTTTTGTGCACTATTACCCTCACAGAGAGTCACATTATAAATTAACATTTAAAAGGAATGTAGGAAGTCCTGCATAACAGTATTTCTTTGCCTAACTTAGTGTCTTAAAAATTTATGTAATTATGAAATGCATTTTTCTTTTTGGATTATATATGCAGAACTGCTGTTCAACCCAATTCACTTTGAAAAACATTGCAGAATTTTTTTTTTTTTTATGAAAAGGATAGGCAGATTACTTACACATAAATAATCTGACTCATCTTGAAAATTTTATTTTCTTTCATTTTCTGAATCTGGTAATTGAATATCTAAAATATGTTACCCAGTTGGATATACATCGTTCTTGAAGAGTGAACAATCTTTGAAAGTTTCATTACATCATTATTAACAAAAACTATTATGTTCAAATTTTACATTAATAAATACTCTGAATTTTCAAATTTAGAATTTTTCACACTGTTGAAATGACATAAAACATTGAATCAGAACATAACTTTTAAAAATAATTTGAAGAAACATTATTTTTCAAAAAAAGTGGATTACTATAATAATGCATTTTAAAAAATTAGAAGGCAGATAAGCAAGAAATGATTGACATTAAAGCAAGGCCAAGATGAGGTCAGGCCTTTAAGAGAAACATGTTAAGCTATAGAGTTTCTATAGAGTTTTTTTTATAGAGTTTTCAGCAAACTGGGACAGTGCAGCAACATATTGATACCCCATTGGTTAATAGGTAAACATCCTATTGGTCTCCACACTCTATATTTCAGCTAAATATGTGGTGTAAAGGTGTTTTATCATTTCTAAAGATCTTTCTATTTTTTGAGACTCTCAAAGCAGTTACTTATTCAGTTATATAAATGAAGAACCTCCATAGGAATTATGACATGGGAGCAATATCTAGTAATATTGCCTAAGAATCTTCAACTTGAAACCAATGATCAAAAGCTTTTTTTCTTTTCAGAGATCTAAAATTATGAAATGGGTGTAGCCTGATTTCATTATTTTCTTATATTTGTTGAATGATTCAAAAATTTTAAATGCAACTTATAAACTATTTTTAGAATACACTGAGCTTATTTTGAGGGGTTTAGCAATTGATTCTTATTGGTAAATATTTCCTTGGAATGTCAGTAATTGTTTTTCAGTTCAATAATGTCAGTAACCAAATCATCATTGAGGCGGTCCTAATGTTGTAATGATGGCACAAGCATTTAAGGCTCTAAAATGATGCTCTCCACAGTGTGATTTTATCTGCTTTGGTTTTTTTTTTTTTTTTAAACTAAGAATCCTTCATTTGCATTGGCTTCAGTGAAACATAAATGGCCCTCTGAACTACTTCCTGATGAATGAGTTCCTAACGGAAATGACAATTATCCCACATTCATAGATTAAAACAAGAAATTTCTATCATCTCCAAGTGTCTTCACACTTTCAGAGGAAACTGGTGAGCTCTGAGGTTCAGTATGGGAGGCAGAGTTTTGAAACTGCAGCTTTTCCTTCCCAAGAACTGCGCTTACCTCAGTCAGAGTGAAAATGTAGAAATCTGTGACATAATGATAGTGGCGCTATTTGTGCAAACAAGTGTCTCATTGAAAGCAAAGAAGCTCATTGCTTGAAAGGATCCTTTAGAACCTTGAAATGAAAGTATGACTGCCTAAGAACACACTCATGCACACAGTAGTTTTTCAGCACTGCCGGCTTAGCTAGCAAACAAAATATGGTTCAAATGGCTTAACACTCCTAGAAACGGAAGGCACCAGTTTAATGGGTCTCCTCTGCTTGAAATTAAAGTAGAAGGAGTTTTACGGAGAACAGTATTCAATAACAAAATATTAAATGATAAACACAGATTGCTTAAAATCAGACGAGCCATTTTAAGAAAGCATTTTAGCTCATCATGATATGTAGCACCTTATTTAAATTAGGAGGTGTTAATTCGTAGCTTGAATAATATATTAATATAATATGTAAAGTGAATGGCATTGTTAATCACAGTCGCGCCTGGAACGACTTTGCTTCTGTGCACTGAATGTTAATTTTGCAAAACATTAATTTCAAAGATTTTGCAGCAGTGCTTTTGTAATTAAATATTAATGTCACATGTTATTGCAGTAGCATGTTTATGAAAGCCGGCAACACTTCAAGTCAACTCATTTGTTTTTATATTTATTCTTGTACATCTGCAATCCCTTCCATTTCACAATTTCAAAGTGAAGGCCATTTTGAATAGTCAATATGTGAACATTTTTCATTGTAAGCGTTTTTTAACATCCAACAGGGTAAATATTTAATGTTGTGTTTTTAGCTGGTATAATTTTTCAGAAAATTGGCTATAACTTTTAACAACTCAAAGGTACCTAAACTGTCTCCAATTTTGGCATAAGTGATCTGAAAATAAAGTAGCAATAAATGTGATGAAGCTGTGTAAAAATATTTAAGAATTAGAAGGCTTTATATGAAAGTTTGAAATTGGAACTGCAATTCTGTGCATGAGAAACCTCAGCGGTTACTTATTTTTATATATTTTCATTATAACACTATTATCTCAAGAAAATTAAAAAAAATAAAAATAAAACTCACTTTTGGTTAACTTTGACCAAGTTCTATAACTAGACAAGAGTAAGAAAATCTCACTTCACAGTCACGTGCTTCATCCTTATTACGTTTTGAAGTTATGCATTTGCTTTGAAAGAGAATCCCTTTAATGCTCACCAGCTTACTCCAAGTATATACAATATATATGTCATTATATTGGTTTGCCCATGACTACTTTGACTGAATTGCTACATTCAGTGTTTTGCCCATGATACTCCCAATCTGCTAATTACATTTAGCCTAAAAATAAAGTCATTTCCATTATTGAACCTTGACAACAAGAAATAACATTCAAGGGATTGTATTTTAAAGCTGTTGTTTTATCCATCTAGTAAAGTTGTCTTTTAGAATCAAGTCCCTTAGATACATTTTTTTTTTTTTGGGAATTATGAAGTGAGTTAGCCATACTCCAAAAAAAGAAAAAAAAAAAGAGGAAGAAAGAAAAAAATCAAGATACATTATGTTTGGTTATGGGCACATTTAACAGTTAAAAATTATATCTGCACCTGATGTTGCATGTTAACAGCTAATGCCATTTGACAGTGATGAAATTAAAGGATGAAGAAGAGATACAAACTACATTTTACAAGCATGATGGGTCTCCAACAATGCCATTTAAATATTATTTGTCACTATTTAAAATGAACCTTTCCCCTTTAAGCTATGCCATTACGCTCATTTGTCCTGTCACTGCTGACAGGCTATATGACTCACACACAAAAATGGTCATTAGGTACTGCATCTTCATCTTATTTAAAAAAAAAAAAAAGAAAGAAAGAAAGAAAGAAAGCATTCTGATGCCTCTAAAAGCCTATAATTATTTTCAACCGAAGAGATAGTGTTGCTCAGAAGGTAATTTAATAACCTTTTGCATGTACCTGGGGAATGCCTCTCCAGGGGACCAAGGTGCCGACATGCCATTCAGTCGTCAAAACATGACCTTTAATGGTTGCTTGGAGAGAAGTTAGCGTGCAATGTTGTACACAGTGCAATGCTAATTCTGCTTTCTAATATATGCAAAATTTAGTTCTTGAGCAATGATCTTTGTAAGATGAATTAATATAGGTACTGCTCTAGGAAACAAAAGAAATTGCAATGTGAAAGCTTCCCTCTACCCATGATCTTTTATACTTCAGTTTGAAGTAGCTAACAACTTGTGCCATTTGTATAAAAAAAATAGTGTGAAACACTCCAGAAGTCATTTGCTTCTTTCCCCCCTTTAAGTTGGTTGATGAATTCTATTCTGTATACTACAGAAATGTAAAATAGGATTAAAGGGATTTCTTTGATAAGTTTATTTCCCAAAATAAGGCACTGGCCCAACTCCATGAAAAAGAAAAAGAAAAGCTTACCTTTAATATACCCTCTCTGCTTAACAACACAAGCTATGTGGCTCGCTGAAATTATTAATGCAGCTACTGAGTTAATTAAAAAAGGAAATCCTTCATGGGTTTTCCTGTTAAAATATGATATTTTGAACACTTGCATATACAAAAAGATGCACAGGCTGCTTCTTGTGACAACCAGGTTCAGAAGCTCCTTATTTTGGTAGTCTGATATTAGATCCCGCCTTAGAAATGCTGGAATTTCAACTCCTACCCCTGACACGCCATCCGTCAATTTATTAGCACGCTGGTGCAGTAAGCCACTGAACAGGCTATATCAATTCGTTTAGTTTTTTTCTTTAAAATGTCTGTAATCCTCAGCTCTGCTCTCTCAACCGGTCAGCATTAAAGATTTATGTTGCACTTTTTTTCATTGCCACACCTGAATATGGATTACTTAAATGGGCTGTAAATAATTCATATCTGAGAATAAGTTTCCATTACTGACCAATGTTGTAGTTTAATATACTGTATTATGGGTTATACAATTTTAGATTGTTTTCTGTGTGCATTCAGCAGTCAGGCAGACAACAGTTTAAGTGAAAAGGGTGAGATGTTTGTTCAGCTTATTTTCATGTTCACTCTGTGCTCAAATCAGCAACAGGGCTAAAGGAAACAGAAAGCGACTTTCGACTGCATGTTTTTCTGCTATTTATGGAAATCTTTAAAAAAACAAAAAACACTTGACCTGAAACAAAATAGCAAAAATGTGTAATTGTATATTATTGATAAATTCAAGAAAGAAATATAATGTGTTAATGTAGGTGGCTAGAATTGTCTTAGTCCTTCAGAATTAGAAAATAATCTTGATTCTTGTACCCAAAGGTTAACTTCCCAATTCAATGCTAGATTATTCTATGCATAAGATGCTCATAATAAAATTATAATTTACTTGACAGGTAAGTTTGAATGAGGCTATTTGTGGATGAAATACACAAAATGTTAAAGTGTAAGATATCTTTAAAACATAAGCAAGTGTTTACTCTTAAAAGAGCTTTAAACATTTTAAGATTAAGTTGAGTATAATAAAAATTAATAATAGATTAATACATGAAAATCTATGAAGACACATAAGATAATGATTTAAAAAGGAATAATTTAAAAAGATGAATTAAAAAGTCGAATCAGAAAAGAAGGCCAGCATAAACTAGGGAAAAACATGCTGTGAATAAAGTCTGTTAGATCTTGAAATAGGAGAACTGCTAAATAATGCATAGTTTTATTTTTCTATAATTTGCATAAACCTTAAGAGAGTATTTATTTGTGTAAAACTTGATGTATCGAGTAAGGAGAATGAAAAAATGGCATTCATTTTGTTTTCATTTTGGTATTTAGGAAAAATATTCTGTTACATATGGACTACTTAGACCTAATCATCTGACTGAATGTGATGTGTGTCTTGAGCCAGGTTGGAAAGGGGCTGGCTGGAGAACAGTGCCCTGGTCTTGCTGCAGGCGATGCAGGTTGGCCCATGCTCTGCTGGGGAGCAGATGGTGAGCCAATGCTTGTAGTCACACTTACCTTCCTTGCTAAATCCATAATCCCTCACTGGACACGGAGCCAAGGCAGGCTTTGGAGGCAGAAAGGAGGTTACAATCTGGACTTGGGTAGTGACTGCCAGAACTGAGAAAACAGCTCAGAAATTTCAAATGCTTAACAAGTTATCTGTCTTGTCCCTAAGCCAGTACAGCATTTTTAAAAGTAATTAAGACATGATTGAAAATGTGTATGCCATCTAAATACAAAAATCTTCAAAAATCATCAAAACCAATAATGAAAAGCCACATTTAATATGGCATTATGCACAAAATACATTTAAAATAAATTATATTTTTGTGTTTAAAAGAAAATATATAAAGTAAAAAACAGGAAAGAGAAAGCATTTATTTTATAGGAAAAGGCATTTTTCTTTATAAACTTTGACCTTATAAAGGAAAATATTTCATACATGCCTGTAAATATGCTGCATGTATGAAATATTTTCCTCCTGTAAGGAAATGCATAGCTATGTAACATCTAAATCTCTACTAACATATGTTCCTCTCTATGTTATTCTTTAAGAATATTAAATGATTATAGTTATTTTTTCTATATATAATATAGTTATGCGTGTATATGTATGTTTTTATATGTGTGAGTGGGGTTCATTATCAACACAGACATTATAACTCAGAAAGACAAAATAAAAATATTGAGTGGATAGCCAAATCTAATGATTTGTAATAGAAGGGATAGTAAATGCCATCTGTTTAATGTAAAACAAATTTTTAAAAAACTGATAAAATGCATACTTATCTTATAAATTGAACTATGGCAAAATTTATATAAAACAGAACATATATAAATTGTCAGCATATTTCATTAGGGTGAGATTAACTTAAACATGTAGTATCTACATAATAATATGATATAAGAAAAATAATATGATATAAGAAAAAATAAAATTGATTATGGTTTATACTATATGACAAATATTTTTTGAAAACATGTTTTAGTTATACTTTAGTAAGTATAACAAAATTCCTTAGGTTTCTCTACTGAATTTTTATGGCCCTCATTCTCTTAGGCAACACTGTTTCCTTGCAAATCATTCTTTTGCATTCTCATATTGAAGTTCACTCACTTGAGCAGATTTCTTATAGCCTTCATTAGTCCATTGTACCACCTCTATTGAGCAAGCTGTTAAAATGCTACCAACACTCTACTCATATATATGAATAACTTGAGCTCTCCACTTTGAGACCATCATTAACTTTTTTCCTTATTCTCTTTTTTGCTCCCCCTGCCCTTTTTTTATTGCCTTTCTTTTATAAAGTATTTAGCATCCTTACCTATACTTAGGAAATATCTTAATTTCTTTTTTTTATAAATCTTCTTCGGAATTCATTTTTTGCCAATGCCCTCCACCCCTAAATATGTCTTTTCTTGATAATGCTGTTTTCTTTAAAAATTAATATAAAGACATAAACAAAGAAAATTGTAGAAGCATCTTACTCTGCCTCACCTTAGAGTTCAAGAAATGTGCCTTGATATGCAATATGATTAGATCGGTATTTAAAAAGGAAATGTAACAGCAAAAATGTTCAATATCTCTACATTTTATAACTATGTTTATAAATAAAAAATAAAAAATTTTATTTATATAATATGCTTATTTAACTTTTATTTTTATCTTAGTATACATTGAAAAAGTAAACTCCAAAATGTGATATTTATAACAAATTTTTATGATTTTAATAGGAAAATTTTATACTATAAAATGACATGGTAGTTTATCACTTTACCCCCATACCTAAAATGAAAATATATCTTATGCTATTTGCATTTTTTTGAGGGGGGGATAATTTCATAGGCTTTCAAACAGGCCTGAAAGAGATTGATTTAATATGATTTTTGTTTTCAGATGAAAACAGAAAGAAACAAAACTCTAAAAATTACTTTTAACAATTTAAGTTTCCTGTAAAATTACATTTCTATAATATCAAAAGATTAATCTAGAACACTGTGGGCATCAACAGTTTAAAAACTAACAAATGAAGAAAAGGTGTAAGATAATTTACTGGGAGCTAAAGACAATACAAAGAAGTATAAGACAGTCCCTCCTTTAAGAGTTTTTAACAAAGACATTGGACTTGAAAATGGGAGACCTGAGTTTTCCAGATCTTCCTCTTGCAGACTACAGAAATGTTAAAAGTATTTGCATTTCGGGACCTCATTTCCCTCATTCATACAATTATAGCATTTGCCTAATGATTTCTAGCATGTTGATCACCTATAGAGGTCCCCGACCTTTTTGGCATCAGGGACCAGTGCTCCGGTGAGAATCTAATGCATGATGACCTGAGGTGGAGCTGAGGCGGTGATGCTAACACTGGGGAGCCGCTGCAAATACAGATGAAGCTTTGCTTGCTCACCGGTCGCTCACTTCCTGCTGTGCGGCCCGGTTCCTAAAAGGCCACAGACTGGTACTGGTCCACGACCCAGGCTTTCAGGACCACTGAGTCCTACAAAACACTGACTATGTAAACATATAGAGACAAACTAAAGAGGTAGATAACAAAGAGTTAGGTACCAATAAGTAGCACGTTGCAGCTGATGTCCCTGGGAAATAAATGATTCATTACCAAGTAAGTGGTTCAGGCAATACTTGAGGCCAGTTAATAGGATGGACATTTATGTGAATTCCTATTGTTTTATATTTTAAATTTTCATTGTCTAACTTTTGATACACAATTTGAAACACATTTTGGCCAAATTAAATTGAGAGGTGAACAATGGGAAACATTTCAAATATAGGCCTCCAAGCAAAATTTTGTAACATCCCTCATGTCTCAGGACAATACCACAAGAAATGCCATGGCCATGTACCTGCTAGAATCCCAGAATTGCAGAGAAGAAGCTATATCTATAACCACAAGAGAGAAAGTGAGTATCAGATGTGAGCTGTACAAGCAAAAAATGTACTGCCGATTGAATTAGAAATCTAATTTATCTAAATTCTTGGAGGTGGTTTCTGATTTCTAGTTATATCTTCAGCACTTTGATATGTCACCTACTAAGCTGCAGAGAGGCATATGCCAATTCTTATGTGGTATATAAAGCCTCCAAGTAATTATTATATTGTCCATCAACATTATCACAAACATTATTAATTAAGAGAGACCTCTGTATTTCCTTAAAAGGGAATAGTACTCTTAATGGCAAATGACCTATTGTAGAATTGGAAATGACTGTGTTGTCAGAAGTTGCATCTCTTGGATGCAGCATAAAGCAGAGATTTTGATGTTAATGGTCATGGAAGATTCTGTGTTGCCATCTGTCAGGAATTATTTACCAGTTTTCGCTGACCAAATTCCAAATTAAGGGGCTCATTTACTGGCTCAAACTCACCCTCTATCTTAATTACAAATAGTCTCCATCTTTACTATTTATGATCTGTTATAAAATATATGGACTTCAATGGACGTAAATAAGATACTTTCAATTCTGCTCCCTCTTCTTTAGTTCAGGTACTCATCATTTTTTGATGAAATTTGTACCACAGGTTCCTAAACCATATTTACATCAGCCTTCTTTACTCATTTTAAACCATACTCCTAGGGCTGGCTGCCAGATAAATTATTTTAAAATACAGATTTCTTTCATAGTTGGCCACACATTATAGTTCCTCCATGACTCCCCTTAGCTTTTAGAAAAAAAGTTCCAACTCTTCACTATAACTTTTAAAGCTCTCCATGATCTGGCCCTGCTTATTTCTTTAGCCTTCTATCCTATGCTGCATCTAAGTTCTATCCATCCTAAAAGCATACCTATAGTTATCAAACTTTGTCCTTCTTCCTTTCATTGGCCTTTTAAAAACTATTCTGTTTACCAGGAAGGCTCTTCTATATAGCTACATCTCCTAATTTTTCTCTCAATAAACTCTTTCTTATATTCACTTTAGATGACATGTCCTCCAAAAGACCATTCCTAATCGTTCCCTCCAAGTCTCGGTAAACATATCCTTCTTTTGTGCTCCCATAATGCCCTGAACTATCACAATTATACATGGGAGTGAAATTATCTGTTTGCTTTTCTATCTACCCAATTTGCATATGAACTTTAAGTTTAGGCATTAGGTTATATTCCTCTTTGTACTCCCAAAGCCTAGACTAGTATGTGTCAAAAAGCAGTATTTGACATTGTTGACCTTTCTGTTCCTGGCATAGTATCTTCTTTTGGCTTCTTTGGCTCTCAAGGGATATTTCTTCTGTCTCCTAGTTTTCTGCCTCCTCCTCACCATCTCTTACTTGTGGAGTTAAACAGGGCTTGGTTTTCAACCCCTTTATCTCCTTAATATCTCTATTTGTCTAGTTGATCTTATTCGGGAACATGGCTTGAAATTATTATCTACATGCCACACACACTCAAATCTACATCTAGCCTTGGCCATAGATCTCCAGACCGGTACATCCAGCTCTCTCTTTGATGTCTTCATTTGGATGTTTGATGTTTCCTAAACTAACAAGACAAAACTACTTGTTTTCCTCTCCACTCAAAATCTGTTTCTCTGTTGGTATTTTCCATCATGACAAATCACTCCAACCACTTAGTCATTCAAGATAAAAGTCTAGGTTTCATTCTTAATTCCTATCTAGATCCAGCTTAGTCAAATCATCAGTATGACTTCTCAGCCCTACATCAAAGCAACC
>NW_011888798.1:2793502-2799437 GCF_000151845.1 Pteropus vampyrus | reverse complement strand
GGAGGGGAGAGGTAGAAGGGGTGAAGAGGGTCAAATATAGGGGAGTAGAGAAGGGTGAAGTGGGTAAAGAGAATCAAATATATGGTAGCTGAAGGAAACTGGACTTTTGGTGGTAAACACACAATAGAATATACAGATGTCAAATTATAATGTACACCTAAAATTATATAATTGTATTAACCAATGTTGCCCCAATAAACTTAGTAAAAAATTGTTTAAAAAAAGAAGTTACCATGCCCTTTGTCAGTGAGTAAACATTAAAAAATAGATTGCTAGAGTAGAGAAGGGCCTTTCAAATTATCTGATTTTGTCCTAAGAAGTACTGATGAAGCCAAATCCTCTCTTTCAACTATTTCTTTCCAGAGAAAGAAGCCAGAGAAGTAGAAGTCAGAGAGGACACAATAGCAGAAATTAAAAAGCATTCAGCAGTCCATTACGTATATTAACGATTTCTAAATAATTCTCTCTCTGATCTCAGAAATCGTAATGAGCAGTTCCTCATTAACCTTAGCCTATGAGGAGATTACTTGGTTTATTTTAGATACCTTAATCTTCTTGCGCTATTATGAAAAATTCATGTTTTTATTTTCCTGAACTTAAACTTGGAAATTATTTTGTTTTCTCACAGAAATGATTTAGGAAATATTCAAAGGGGAAATACCCCAACATTTCAACATTTATTTATGCAAGGAATATTTATTAAGTACTTTCTAAAAAATGTGAAATCTAATAAAATATACAAAACATAAGCATAATGTTTGTAAAATATGCAGGGCAATTATATTTAAAATATTCTAAGTACTAAATAAATGCTAGAAAACTTCAAAAGAGGGAGAAATTATGCCCCAATGAATGATGAGTAGGGCTCATGTAGTACGATATCAAGAAAGTTTGGCTTTGAAGTATACATAGAAATTCACTATATATATAAAGGAGAATAAGCAGAAGCAGAAGAGGGGAAGAGGCAAGGAAGAAGAAGGAGAAGGAAAAAAGGAGAAGGAGAAGGAGAGGGAGAGAAGAAGGAAGAGAGAGAAGTGATTTCAAGAAAAAAGAGAAATTTGAGCAAGGTATGTAAAAGGACTATCATGGGGTATGTGCAATATTTAAATAAATAGTTTGATTCCATGGGGCGCTATAGACAAGGAGAGGAGTAAGAAGTAAGGATGGGACAATAGTCTTTGGATCTTTTATCACAGAGGGTGTGGCATTCAGAATAAGGAGAAGTGCTCTAAAGTTCTCTGTAGACAACTGATCATCCAATTTTTGTCAAAACCCTATGACGCCTAACTCCTATGTTTTGTCTTATCTTGTGATACTTCTGTTTTCATTTTTGGCTTCTGATCCATTCAGCCCTAAGGAATAAAGTCAATAAAAAGTCACCAGACCATCTATTAGGACAGAGTGAGTACTCAGCAAATGCTTTCAAAAAGACTCCCAAATATTTGGCCCAAAGTTCTATTACTTTAGGCCTTGGAAAAATCTGAAAGATTTTTCAGATTAAAATTTCTAGGCTATTGATTTGATTTTCTGCTGCTTACTTTCTAGTTGGTAGTTTCTACATAGAACATGCTGATACCTTCATCTGGAGAATGCCACATTGCTAAGTGCACTGCACATTTTGAGTACTCAGGGATGCTGTATCATGATATGCACCAACCTTCACATCCATCCTGATGTCTAACTCCTATCTTTTCTATACGCCACCAATTCCATGCAAAAAAATTGATAGAAAGAGCCTGAACTGTAAAGATAGAATCTCTTGGAATTGCATCTTGGCTCCTCATTTAGAATTTTCAAGGATTTGGGGTGATTTTTAAAACATCTCTAACACTAAATTGCTTTATATATAAAAATAATAATCATATCCACCTCTTAAAGAACTTTCTCTGTGGAGTCATGAGCACAACTATTTTTTGGGCTTTAATGTACAAATGTTCTAAGGATCAATGACAGGTATATAAAACACCCCATACACACTAGCCACTTAATAGATGTTAGCTCCTTTACTATCTCCTTGATTTAGATTTCCTGATTCCTTCCTTTGAAAAGTTTCTTATTCCACATTTTCAACTGTCAAACTTTTACCTATCTTTCAATATACAAACTCAATTTGTTCTGAAATATTTTTCAAATGACCAATTGAATGGAAGGTTTATTATCACAAATTTCTCTCTCAAATTCTCTAGACATTTTGCCTGAACCTCTTTTATGGTGGTTTCAACTTTCTACCTTGATTATAGCAGCACAGGTGTATGTTCTCTTCCTTATAATGCGATAAGTTCCAATTCCAATTTTGTAACGTCACAATATCTAATATGGTCTTTTTTCAAGCAATAGATTCTGTATCTATAATGTTGAATTTGTTTTTCTGAATAGTCCTTTTTTTATGTGAAAGTTATACTGAAAATAATTTAGACTCTGTAAAATCTATAAAATTATGTCTAGAACTCTACCTACTAAAGTATATACTTTGCTGTGGTCAACTAGATGGTACAGTGATATGAACTTTCTTACTTTCTAGTTAACAAATTTATATCATTCAAACTACTTGAAATCTATTGTGTTTTCATAACTATTTAAGAATATATATGATATGAAATTTAAGTCCCAGTTCAGTTTCCATTACATATGTGTAACGGAAGTCAGAATCACAATTCATAAGAATAATTTTCATATTTAACAATGGATTCATAAGAAAAATGATCTTTGACCTTAAGGTCAAAGTTGTAGTATTGATAATAAACTTGCAACTCAAAAATTATGCATTTCAGGATTATGTTGTCTTTTTTCTTATGAATTTTCTTTAGAGAATTTGATTAATGTTTTCTAGAAAAATGTTATAAAAATGAAATCCTTATATTTCCACTTTATTATATAAAGATTCTTCTAATAGACTTATGGAAATTGAATTCAAATCAACTTAAAAGCAAAAAATTTTTAGGAAAAATTTCAATTAAAAAGTAATCATTATATAATTATTCATTCCTCCTGAAATTTAAAATAAAATACATAAAACATGACCTAGATATTTTTCTGTATTCGGCAACATCTTTTAACTCTGCTCTGATGGCCTAGTCTTTACTGTATTTTTCTTAAGGATATTTTTTAAAGTGTCACTTATGTCCTTTACCTAATTGACAGGTTCACTCCACTCACTATCAATCAGCTCTGAAAAAGCTTATTGTAGACAAGGTAAAGTAGTAATATTGGTTAGTTTTACCTTTTGTTTTCAAATAGAATAAAACCTGGAAAAGAAAAAAAAACACTTTAATTGATTAGATATTTCACAACAATCTTAATCTTCTTTAACGTTTCTTTTCTATTTCCTGGGAAATGTTTGCCTGTCTTTGCCATCTTAACCTCTCCACTACTTCTGGACACTGAGGCAGAAAAAAATTAATTTTGTTTTATCAGCTCTTCTACCTTTGCTGTCAGTAAAGGAGCTCTTCCATCTCTTTGAGAGACTGACCTCTTGCCCTTCCTACAGTTGAAAAATGTCATTTTATTTATCTTTATCACAATTTTCCTTTTATTTACCACCTTTCTTTTTTATTATTTTATATTTCCTTTACTCCCTTCACTTCATTTTATAATCTTCCACATCCTGTTTTGAATCTCGTGCAATTTACCCTACATATTGCTCTTCCTTATTCCTGATTGTTTTTGCATTTTCTTGTTCATACTAATTGGCTCCACTTTTATTTCTCATATATTTATTACTAAATGGCATTCATTGCCTTTAGGCATACATTAATTTATCTTTCAGTACTTTCCATTTGCTCTATGTCTTTTCCTTATATATTTATCTTGGCAACCTCCATTTTGCTTTACTTGTATGTGTTCATGTATTTTTTGTTGTTACTTTTTTACTATGGCTTCATATCTGTAATTTATGCTTCATGTATTATTAGGAGAGTTTATAAAATAAACCACTGTATGTTTGTCTCAAACAGCATTAATTTGAATTGTCTAAAAATAGGTTTGGATTCACTGTACTGTAATTTATCAGCCACATTTTTTACAGTCATATTATAGGGTTTAACTAAATAAATAATTAGAAGCTAATTTTATAATTTAAAAGGACTATAGACACTCTAATTTATGGACCTGAGGTCAGAAAAGGGGAGTTTATTGAAAGATGAATAAAAACAAAATGTAAAACTTATAACTTATTTCAAGAGAAATATACTTAGACCTTTTAAGGTATTTAACTGATAAGAAAATTTTCATTTTATAACTGATATAAATTATATATATGTGTATATTTCTAATTATAATCTTTATACTTTTCTATGCCTTTATGCACATAATAAGGAAATATTTAAAACCAGATATACCTTCAGTAAGAAAACCCATGAAAAGCACGAAATTTAATGAGGTAAATAAAAATGCACCAAATAAATTGCAGTGCATTGTGGTAACTATTGTAAGATTGAATAGAATCATACTTAGTGTATAATAGAAGCAAAAAGAGATGAAGCATTTCAGGAGACTTCCTAGAGTAAAGGACATTTCAGTTGAGTATCAAGGAATCATATGTTTCTTCCTGGAGATGAGGAGAAGGGAGTCTTTAAAGATATTATGTCATGCCGTAATTGAAAGGTAGCTTCAACAGGAAGAGTGGTAGGAAATGAAATTAAAAAGTAAGTGCATGTTTTACTAAGAAATTTGGATTTTTCTGTGGTTAAGTGGGAGTCATTGAGATTTTAAGCAGAAAATTGGCATGATCCAATATATTTTGGAAAGAGAACTCTAGCACAGATAAAGGAATTATGAGCATATAGATATCAGGAACCATTGGGTGGTAAAATAATATTGATGAGAGAGAAAGAAGATGCAAAATAAGGCAGAAACTGAAGGAATAATCAGAAGTATATGAGTCATTTAAAGGGTTCATTCAAGAGAACTTGGGAACTCTTGGACATAGGTGTAGGAGAAAGAAAGGGAGACAACAATTTTTGTTGAATTCAGGACCGATCAATTTAAATTAGAAAAATAAAGCTTTGAAATGGCTGTCTATTCAGTCCAGTTTCATCCAGATAGATTCCCCAATTTCTATTGACTATTTAGTTCATTACCATCTCATGACAGTAGTTAATGAATTATGATTAACCATTGATTGAATTAAATGTATAGTCAACAGGGAAAATAAAAATAGCTCAATATTGGATTAATACTTATTGCATAAATGAATAGTGACACATCCAGACTCCTTAACATGCAGCAAGAGAGACACCCCCCAATAAAAACAATAAAAAATATTGCATAGACATTCATGCAAAATGAACACTGATGGTAGTAAATTCTAAAAATGGCAGAATTTGGTTCTAAATCAAATGCAATTTCCACATTTGCATACTCTGTTTGAAAGCATCTTATAACTATGTTCAGAGTATATTGTTCAGCTCATTTCCATAATCTAATTCAGTGATACTTATGCTCTTCAAATAGTATTCACTGATCATATTTTATTTCTTCTTTATCCTAAATAGTGGTTCTATGAACTATAGACCACATAAGGGAGAGATTGTATATATCATAAGTATTATGTCAATTCCTTAAAATGGAAAATTATGTAAAATTTATTTTCTCCTTTTTCTTAGAAGGACAAATCAGACAAACCTTTGAGCTTAAAGTTATATTTTAATACCTTTTAATTACATAGCATACATTTTTTAAATCTGTTCATTTAATAAAAATAATCATTTTGAGAAGGTAATCATGTAATGTAAAGTTACTGAATTTAAACAGTCTTCAGTTTGATCAACTTTCTCATCACAACTTGCAAAATTTCCAATATAACTGCTGGTTGAATTTTCAGAACATAATGCAAGTATTTGTTCCATAGATTTAACACATTATTTATTCATGTTGTTCATTTGTTATCAGTAAAACAATGATTGTGATGAATTGAGATCATATTAAGGGAGAAATA
>NW_011888798.1:2753330-2791477 GCF_000151845.1 Pteropus vampyrus | reverse complement strand
TGTGTGTGTGTGTGTGTATAAATTCAAATTTTAAAAATTGCTTGTAGATAAATTAAGATGAGCAAAAGAAATGATGACAAAACCACAATACTTTGGAATTTTCTGGTAATTTCTTATATAAACTTCATATTACACATTTCAAATGGACCTGGAAATATTTTAATTGTTGTGGAAATTAGATTCTTTTTTTCTATTTTTGTTACATAATTATATTAAGAATTTGATAAATGATATGAATAGTTACCTCAAAAAAAACTGCATATAAACGATTTCACATTGTGGAATTCCTAAAGCTTACTCATGGGCTCATTCCAGCATTATATCAATCAACATTTATTAAACTCCTACCATATATTAAGCAATTTTTAAGAGAGTTTGAAAGGTGGGCATGAACAAATTACATGTTCTCAGTATTAAATAAAGAATAGTCTATTGTGGGAGATACACACTTGCGCAACAATTATATTTAAAAGGTAGGTGATAGATGATAGATAGATAGATAGATAGATAGATAATATCACCTACTTCCATGGTATTTGCCATATCAGACAATTTTATAACTTTGTTTACATATTTATTCATCTATTCCTCAGGCCCTTATTAGTTACTGCTATTAGATAAGTGCTCTTATTAGGTATTGCTATTATTTTCATTATATAGACAAGAAAACTGAGGCACAGACTAGTAATAAAACTTGCCCAAAAGAACACAAATACTAAGTGGCAGAACCAGGATTCAAAACCAGGTAGTGTGTTTCAAAACTCCATGCATTTAACCATTATATCTTTTGTCTCATAAAAAATATAGCAGAAGTGTATAGAGCAACATGGAAAATGAAAGAATAATCAGTTTTGTTGATAGTCTAGGAAAAGTCTCAGAGAAGCATCTCAAATTTGAGTTTGACATTGAAGAAGGAGTACAAAACACTCTAGGATGTTTTCATTATATAAAAATATGGTTTGCCAGGCTTAATTTAATTTTATTAAAGATCTATGCCTCCTGATGAAAGAATAAAACATAATAATAATTGAAGTACTGATGAATAGGAAGTCCTAAATAGAAGAAACTTTCTCTGGATTTAGTAAAGCTGCAAAATCACTTTGCTGAGATTAAACTGTTATTGGAATCGTGGTTAGCTCTTAAAAAGAGATCCATAACAGTAAATATCAAATGTTGTACATCTATGATGTAAATTATTCTGTTAATGACATGTATCTGAATTTGTACTTTTGTTACTTCTCAAACAGTTGGCAAAGGGTACTGCAAATTAAGTTGTTGAAAGCCATTATAATGGGTGAAATCAAAGTCAGTGGGTAAGAAAGAACATATTTTCTTAAAGGAAACGTATTTCCCATTTCTTTTTTTAAAAAAATGGCATATAAAAATATCGTAGGTGGATTTTTAAAATTTATTTATTTAAATTAGTTTCAAGTGTTACTGGAATGTGCCACATTCACTTAATGCCACTGTTTGAGATCAGTAGTAGATGTCTACTCTTGCAAGCTTCCACCTCATTTCTGCCCCACCGTGCCCCACCCTGCATGACCCCCTACAGCAATGATCCATTCTCTCATTCTGAAACAGTAATTTTTACATGCCACTAGTAGAGAATTCACCCTGCGGCCATAGTAGCTACTTACTGAAAGAACTGCTGTCCCGCACCCTTCTCCCACCCCCTCAAACCCCGACTAGTGACTTCTCTAGGACAAATATAATGCCTTTTTGAGTTGCATAATCTGAGAATCTAACACTGGTAATAAATGTGTGCCAAAAGAATTAATCAATAAAAGGGAGAAAAAAGTGAGTAGGTGAAGGCCATCACAGTTTCACTAGGAGAGAAGTCACTAGAGGGATACAAATCTGTAAAACAAAGCAATGAACGAACAACAGATTAGATGGAATGGAGATCTGGCTGGATGTATTGATGAGAGATGTGAACCGTAAAATGTATTCTAAGTAATTTTCTAATAAGACAGATACTGATAAATAACATAATTCATACTTTTTCTGAACCAGATGCTTATTTAACTTCAAAGCTAAGGTTCAGCATGGTTACATTAAACTGTGTGTATTACTACTAATCATTGTATTATTAGTGTTGTGCTGGAATCAGAACTCTTTACCTACTCATCTATGGAAATGCCACAGGCCTCTCCTCCTCTCTTCACCTCCCATCCTGCCGTTCCTCCCTAGGGCACTATTAAATATAAATTTCTCAAATTCTTTTTGTGACTTTTTATGGTCTAAAAGTAAGTAATCTGATTGGTGATGAAAATTCGAAACAACATAGCCCGAATACCCTGGGAATCAGAGTTCTGCCAAGTACTTATGAACTAAGAAAAATATACTCTCTTGCACATGTGGAATGTTGGGGGGACTGTGCGGCTCACTAGGTGTTAGAACAACAGTGCAAGAGTATCCAGTGGTGACATGCATAGAGACATGACCTCCCTGAGAGCTCCAGTGATTTAGAACTGAAATCTTAGACTGCGCTGTGAAAGTTGTAGATGTTGTTTCCTTAGGAAAGAATGGAAACTGTATAGGTTTAAGGTAAAAACAGCAAACCACTGATAGCATTGCCATGGTTAAGTGTTCCTACTGAAAACTTCTATCAACACCGTGACTCTAAAGAGTTCATTCTGGAAGCCAAGAACAGTGAAACACCAACTAAGAAACCAACTTTTCTAAACATTCATTAAATGGATTTTATTTTTCTTGTGGGAGTGTGCTTGGAGCTAGGAGTGCCTTGGAAAAGAACAAGCCCTGCTTTAAAGAAAATCTGTTGGCAAATGACAACAGAAAAAGTTTACATTGTAAAGTGCATTGTGCAAAGAGAAAAACATATATTGAGTATGGTCTAAAGTGCGTATGCATTCATTCTCATCTCTGACCTCTTTTCGTTGGGTATAGTCAGAATCGATGTTTAAAATCATGAGTGCTATGTACTGTAAGATTCGTAACATCACAGATATATTCCATTATGCAGCCTTTTAGAATACTAAAAGTAGAGAGATGAACTAAAACATTTTAAAGATAAATTTAAATTACATAGACTAAAGAGCTTTTCATTCACCCTGAGCTAATCGGGAAAATCAATTAACCAAAATCCCTTCTTGCCAGAATGCTCTATATAAATTTGTGCTATATTAACTTGAGTTTTACTTGGATTATTTTTGGCCTGTCAGTGTTGATACTCACTGTACGGTGTTCAAGTATGTCAATCAGCATTGATAGAATTCACTTATTGAGGTCTCTGCGGTCTGGCATTTCCACATGAGGTTCATATGGAAAACAAAGCGTCTAAAATCATGACCCTGACCATGAGGAGTCCTTTTTAGGCCATAGTCTAATGGCATTCATTTTCATTAATTTTGTTGTATACGTGGTAAGGCTTGGGAAACATAGAGTTAAATTAAGAAATTAACATGTACTGTGGAAGCTAACATTAAGCATCAGAAAATCTGATCTTAATTAGATTGCTTTTAGATACCATAGGAAATCTATTATTAATATCATAATCATACTTTAATATTTTAATTTAATTAGTACTTGAATTACTGCACTTTTCTTCTAGCTACACCTTTCTCATTTTTATATTTCTTTTTTAGCTAATAAAAAAAAGATGAACCAGATCTTAGTCTTGGTTGAATATTTTGAAATGTTTAATATTTAATTTTATAAAAATACCTTCCCACTCTTCAAAAGCATTTCTCCTCTGCTTTTTAGTTTACGCATATAAGCATAAAGGTTAGATTGTCAATCCCTATTGCATTTTTTATTATTGGTAGTCATAAGTATTTTCCTGTAATCTCTTTTAATATTCTGCTTTGTAAGTAATAAGCTGAAGAATATCAATTCATTTCCCTGACATTAAAATGAGACTCTGCTCCCTTATTGAGGAAGTACAAGTTTTGGATTTCATTTACAAATAGCATATATATGGATTACTTTCCCCAACATCTAATAAAATTTTCAAATACAGGATAATTTAAATAAACTGTATCTCAAAACATTTGGGTAAAATTGTAATACTATAAATAAACACTTTAAAAATATATACAGCCAATACTTACCTAATTAAGTTACATATAGTACAATAAAATTTTAGTGAAAGAAGAAATGTTAGTGATAACATTCCAGTTACTTGTTCCAATTAACATACTTTTTAAAAACCTCTTTCTAGAAAACTGAAGAACAAAAATCGCTAGCACATTTTAAGTTATTATATTCTTTTCATGATTAAGAAAAATATTATTTTACAGCACACGATTATTTTGGGAAAATTAAGAAAGAGAAAAAGTTCAAATAAATTTCCAAAGTATCTGTTATTAACTATATTATACATAGAGTTATACATTTCCTTTCTACCTTTATTTTTTCTTTGCATGCATGGTTTTATTTTATAAATTGTGGTTGTATAGATAATTTTGTTTTCTGATTTTCTTTCACTAAATTTAGAGTACAAAAGTTCCAAGTCACAGAATTATTTTTAAAAAATAATTTAATGGCTACATAGTTTTACGATAATTAATATTCCAAATACAATGTTAAAAAGATTTGAATGAGTTTTTATATTAATTTTAAAGCAAAAATTAGCATGGTGTAGTAAAAAATATATTATCAAACATATGACTTTGCATCAGAACTGTCATTCATTATTTTAGTACATTTACATTTCAGTCTTTTCAGTGCGCTTCTCAAAGCCTAGTTCCTTGAATGATGCTTGTAAATAGCAAAAGGCTTTTAATACATAGTTTAAATCTCTCTCTGGTACCTATTCCCTTCAAACAAACATACCAAATTATTATCTCCAGTTAAACATTAATAATTAATTTATATACTCGATATGTCATAAAACTTAATGAGAATATAACTCTAGCTTTAGAAATAGCCTTTGGAGATAAATGCAGAAAGGAAAACAAATAAACAAGCAAGCGTCATGTTTACTAAGATTTATCAAATGTTGAAGGTTCCCCTGAACCATCGGTTTGTATGTGTGGCTTTGGAGAAATGTTTCAATTCAGCAAAGCAGGTGATCTGATAATAGTGACTAATATGATTAGCACGAGTGAAAATGAGATCATAAAGCACAATTTCTTAGATCTTTTAGAAATAACTTGCAGATGACTAGAAGTTCAAAGCCATTCTTGAGTCTGGAGATATTAAAAAGTTTATTAAACAGATATTAAAGTATTTCTAAAACTTTAAGAAATAAAGATTCTTTTCTACAAATCTGGCCTGGTATTAAGGCTAATGTTATATATCCATGTTACCTCTTGGCATATTCAGGTCAATTCCCAGTTATCTATCCAAAATGGTAATACAGTGTATCAAACTTATTATCCTTTCCGTTCTGAATTCTCTCTCTGATAACAGTGGTAGTTTATAAAAGAGCCATAGTCTCCCTTAGCGCCTTAGAGAAAAGGATATATTCAAAATCAGTGAAAACCTCACATCACTCAAAAGTATCATTTTAGCTCACTTTTTCAACATCTTCCCATATACCCTCCTCCAGCAGTTCTGCTAAAAGTAGAAACATTGATTGATGTGTTTTATCTTCTCCATCCTCCACTACCACCCTCTAGCAGAAATTCAAGAGGGAGAAGAAATACCCCAGAGTCAGGTTGCTTGAAGGAAACGGAGAAGTCAAAGACTTGAATTATATCCACGAACTTGATAATCAATCTTTCAGGTATTGGAAGTTTACCGTACAGGAGAAGTACAGTAGATAAATGATAAACATTGCAGTTTACAAGGTGAATAATTTAAAATACTGAAGAGTATAGGCACATTATTTGGTGGCACATGCAACAAATCCTGGAACCATGAAGTTGTTATCGTTTAATAAAATGGGGGCTTCAAAAGTTCCCAAGTTAGAGCATCTTCAAATGAATTGTTTTGGAAGTTTAAGTTTCCAAGTATGTGTAGATTAAAAACAGAGAAGATTGTCTATGTGCATACAGATTTCCCACATACATTACTAAGTACAAAAAAGAGTGAGAGTTGAGAACTGAGTCTGTGCACAATCCCATGAGTAAATCATCCCACAAGCAAACATTTTGCGTGTTGCTGCCGATCATTGCTAAAGTTGAATTCATAGTGCAATGATCCATGCTGACCATTAAGAAGGCCACTTCCAGACACTGTATCAGTAACCAGCTTCATCATGGAATAGTTTACGAAATTCTCTTTTTAGTTTCCTGAAAAACAATCTGAATTTCCTATCTTGAATTTTCATTGTATTTGTCTGAAAAGACATACTGTCTACTTTAGAGAAGAGTAAACAACCAAAAAAAGTTATAAAACTTAAATTGAAAATCAAGGAGTCTAAGTGACAGTATTTGTCTCTTTAGACTAAATATATGCACTTCAATATGATTAAGTAGGAAAAGGGAATGACTATATTTTTGTTTTTCAAAGAAGTGAAGGAAGCCAATATACATAGGTAAATTTTAAAGAGGTTCTTATTCCACATCTATTACACAATTATTTATTGTACCAGGAACTGGATGTTCATTTGCAACCCTCAAAATGTGCACTAGAATAGGGCAAGAACAAACTTACCTATTTTTGCAATTACCTCCTTTATGTACGATGTTATACTAGGCACTTTGCAAAGAAAATGATAAGGAAAGGAATGAAGATAAATACATTAGACCTCTAGTTTTTAGCCTTTGAGCAGATCTAATCTAATTGGAGAATTGAATATGCATGTGATAGTGTAAGCAAAACAGATTAAGTAGATTAATAAGAAGTACTAATATATTATAATGATATGTTAGTACTCTGCTTCCTATTAGTCTCCTATTTAATCTACTCTGTTTAAAGTAACAAAGCAGTATAGCAGAAATAATTTTACCTTGTGTTTTCCTTCCTGGATCTGTTATAAACATTTGGATAATAACAAAAATAATAGTTATCCTTGATTTAGTTGCCTGGGTGCTTTACACTGTTTCATTCACACCTACCTTATGATGTCTATATTCTTCTGACAGTACAAGTGGCTCTAAGTTTGACAGGAATAGGCCTGTTTGATCCCTATTGTCCAGAAATACTTATTATTTGTGTCCTCTTTCCCCCCGTAACCCAAGAATGTCCCTGTTTAGATGATATATTAAACTGGTGATGAGAAATTTGATAGTAACTATTGAACAAGTAGTAGAGGCAGATTTGATCCAAGGCCATTAATAGCATAAGCCCATATACATAACAATGTTTCTTCTGGTTAAATAGTTATACTGCCTCCTAGTCTGTAAATATAATTAAGCCATTAAAGTAAATGATCTGCAGGATTCTGTCCATCTCTTAACTCTAAGACTCTAACTACAAAGAAACAAATGTGTGGGCTCCTGATACTGGGATGCAAACTTTACACCAGGGTTATCAAACAATTAGAAAACAGCAAAGGGAAGAAGGGGAGACAGAGTGGAAGATTTAACACCTTATCTAACACGTTATCTATTTCATAATAGAAGTTTTGCTCTGAATGCTTAAAAAGCCAGCCTCTTCTAGCAACGTATATGGCAGATAATCCTTGACATAAATTAAGGGAGTTGTATCTTTCTGTATCTTTCTGTGTTAAGAGCATGAAATGACATATCATGTTGTTCCTTATATTTTGAATATACGTGAATATTGTTCCAGATAGTTTGCATTCACTTAAACCAAATTCTAGTTCATAAAATAGTGAGATCTTCATTCAAATTTTTATATCACAGAGAATGATATTGCCTACAAAAATTGTTTGGCTCTCCTGTGACTTTAAGGTGTACTTCAGATTTATATTCTCCCCAGATTATATTTTCCTGGGGAAAGTTGATGCCTTCCCTCCAGCTTTGACTTCTCATATTTCTCTTTTTCCCTTTCCTTTTATTGGATGCTTGCCATAAATATTAAATTGTCTTAATCCCAATTTTTCCACCTATCGCTGCTTTTGCAGTTGGCGCTGATGTATGAATCCCCTTAAAAGATACTTGTGTGGCAAAAGATTGGAAAAAAATTGGCAGTTGCTGTCATGGTTAACATAGAAAAATAAATCTCTTATATTGCCAGTTTGGATTTACTTTTCATTTTTAATGGCCCCAACAGATGTTGAAAGAATCCTCCACTTCCTGCACACTTCCATTTTTACAGCTGGTACTGCTTGACTGGTTCTTGACTTTGGGGGAACAGTCCTGGGTGTTTACACAGTGATTGGCAGACATCCTCTCACTGCAGACTCTGACCATCCTCTATCTTTCTTTCACAATTTTCCCCTGAAATTGACTGATGTCACTATTACCCAGTTTCTCACCAAGTTTCTCCATCTTGGTATTTCCTAGCAATTGATTCTTTCCCCATTGTGCAGCATTTTGAAATGTTTGGGTTATTAGGTAAAACACATCAAGAAGAAGGAATACTTATCAAAGGTGATTTTCAACATAGCAAATCGGGCAATCCTTTTTTTGGTACCTTCCTTATCATCTTTTCCTCATTTTTTCAAAGGTGCTCATGATGATTTGCAATTTGAGTGATTCACTTCTTTAGGATTTTTTCTTTTCTTTTTTTTTTCTATTTCCCCCGCCTTTCCTTTCTTTTCCCTTTCTTTATATGTTTTATTATTTTAGTTTATTTTCATTTGAGATACTAGCCTTAGTGGTACTAGTTTTGTCAACTGTTTTCATTTCCTGGGGCTGCCATAACAAAGTGTCCCAGACTGGTGGCTTAAAACAACAGCAACTTAATGCTTCCTAGTTCTGGGGCCTAAAGTCTGAAATCAAGGTGTCGCCAGGGCTGTGGGCCCCTTAAAAGTTGAAAGAATCCTTTTTTGCCTCTTCTAGTTTCTGATGGATTGCTAACAATCCTTAACATTCCTTGCCTCAACGCTGCATGGTTCAGATAGCTCTCTTCATCATCACATGATGTTCTTTCTCTCTGTGTGTCTTTGTATCGTCTTCCCTCGGCATGTGTCCATCTCCGTGTTCAAATTTTCCCTTTTTATAAGGACACCAGTCATGTTGGATCAGGGCCCACTCTAATGATCTTGTTTTGACTTCATTACCTCTGCAAAGACCGTCTTTCCAAATAAGATCACATTCTGAGATCCTGGAGGTTAGGACTTCAACACGTCTTATTTAGGGAGACTTAATTTAACTCATAACATCAACTGACAATTCTTCTCACACTTGCTTCCAAAGGAAATATTGACAACTTTTATCAATTGGGAGGATCCCACAAGTCTGAAAGTGCCATTCAGAGCTGCATGTGGTCTTGTCTGTGACTTCTCTGCACTATTCACTCATTCTTTTTGTTTGAGAGATCCCATAAAAAGGGCAGAGTCAGATACAATACACTGACCAAAAAGCATTTGCTTAAGCCTCCAATTCCTATAACTCATAAGTAACTTTTCTATGTATTGTGTAAAATTTGTTTGGTAAACATGTTAACTTGAGAAAATAAAAGTTAAGCTATCCCACATTGAGAGAAAGAAAATTATCAAATATCAGTAACACCAGCCATGGTTTTATTTTCCTTCCCAAATGTTATTACTTAGACATGTATCAAGGTTGCAGAGGATTCCGTAGAAGTTATCAACCCACAATTTTAATGTCTTGTTCTGGTAACCAGTGAAATAATTTTAGATATTTTTGAATTATGTTAGAGAGAGAAAAAAGAGACAACATATTCAAAATAGATAAAGCCATTTCGAGCCAGAACTTTAGGCATATTTGCCTAAGAAACTGGAAATTTTCTTTTGATGACACTTTATGATTATCCATGTTGTCACCTCTATTACCTTTTTATTTTCTTCTGGAAAATTGAAGAAAATAAAGCATTTAATTCAAGAAGCTATCTTGGCTCCTTTAAATAATGGTAATGTGGTAATGCTTTTATTTGAATGTAACTTTAATAAAAATTATGGATAGCTATCAATGAATAAAGAATTTTTAATGTTAGCAATAAAATTTAAATGTTTTAATTTCAAAAAAGAATTATATTTGCAAATCCTATATTGCTAATAATGCAGCTATAATCCTGTGGTGGATCCAAACCATCTCCCTTAGAAGTACTTTTTAAAAGTAATCATGCCAAACATAGAAAGTATACAAAATAATTTGTCATATATTCTACATTGAGCCAAATCCTTGCAGTTCTCAAGCAATTCTCCAGTGTGTTGATTTGAATTAAAAAAAAAAAAAAAATCGATTCAGGAAACTGTAAGGAAAAAATAGTTAAGCCAGTTGTTCAGACAAAACCAGTAATTATGTGTCTAAATTATTTTGCCTCCTAGTTCATTTGCTTTGACATCACACAGATCTAGTCTTATTCATGTATGGTAACTGGTACAAGACCACAAGGGTATTACACAGTGAGTTACTAAACAAGTTACATTGGGCAAATATGATGAAATCAGGATTCTAGGGGCAGGACTTAAGAGATAATGTCTTGGAGTAAGTGATGAAATTTTTACAGCAGCATTAAAGAAAGGGAAAGCTATTGGAGAAGAAACTGAAACTGACAGCCACCTGCATGATCTTCTGGACCACCTTGGAATGTTCCTGCCATCCCCATTAGACAAGGGAAAAGTCATCAATAGGTTCCCTGGGTTAAGTCAACCTTGCAGATGACTATGCTTGCACTTGAAAATAGTTTGACACTATGTAAGTGAAATGTAGTTGAAGAATTTTATTTTAGAATTTTATTTTAAAAATTTTAGGACATTTAAACACACAGGTTTTGATTTTTTTTCTTTTCGTTGATTTTTCACGGAGTTGATGGAGATAAAAAGATCAGCCTGGCAGCTTGCTGGCATGGAACTGGAGTGTTTAGGGTTTGTTTTGCCTTTTTGCAAGATTGGTCCACAAGAACTTTAAAAGGAGAAAAAGACGATGCAAATTAAATACGTTAGAAACGTATGCCCCATCTGTTTTGATTTCATTTTTAGAATAAGGTTTTCATACCTTCTTTTATTTTTATATTCTATGATACCACACTATAATGTTGGCCACCTCAGAGACAAACTAAATTAGTTATCCTGACCATATGGAAAGGAAAAGCTTTACCAGCTAAGGAAACAAATTTAACTCAGGCAAAAAGGCCTATGTGTTTTAGAGTTAAAAAAAAAAAAAAAATGTTGCTAAGTACATAGGAGGGGAATGTAACCCACCTGCATAAGTAAAATTTGAAAAAGAGTTTGGGAATTCCAAAATAGCTGTCTCTTTTCCTGGCGTCATTCAGGAATCACCCATATTTGAAGTATACTTCTGTTGTATGCTATCATCTGGATTATTTGTAGGTAAACTCATAATCAAAAGGACAAAGGCCCTTGAACGTTCATCTACTCCTTCTCTGTCTCCAAGGGGAATTAAACCTAGGCTGTCTAGATATAACTCATTCCATGATGAAAAAAGCTTCAAAACATTTCAGAGAAGAAAACTTTTCCCCTAATGTCTATTCTTTGGAAAATTGAATAAGACATGCCTTTATAGAAAAAGAGATTTTATTTCATTCTACAAATGCCTATAGTGTAAAGCATTTGATAGAAGCCCTAGGCTACCATTTTATTTTACCTGGAGAGAAGTTTCTCATAAATTCACCATGTAAAATTGATGGCTGCTTCAGAAATCTCCCAATCTTAGGTTTTTATACAAACCATGGTGAGAGAATAGAGCTCACAGAGGTCAAGCATGTGTTTTCGAACCACACAGAGTAGAGGAGTGTCGGCCTGATCCAGAACTACGTCAGATTGATATGTGCAGTTATTTATGATGATTGAGAACATCAGGTTTTATGCACAGCCTGTGAAGAGAAGATAAATAGATCGGTAGAGAAGCTTCAGCTAAAAAAGAATCAACCTAGTGTTTGCTGTCACCTGACTGTAACTCTCAGTGTAGCCAAGCTAGGGCCACTCGACTGTCAGAACACTGAGGTTAAAATTCACTTAGTTTCATCAAAATAATAGCCAAACTTCTAAGTGAAGACATATGTTTTGAGAGTTTTTCTATAGACATTGGAATGGCTTTTTCTCTGGACACTCCTACCAGCAAGCATTTCACCAAAATGCACATTGATTACTAAAATTACCTGAATGTATTCAAGATGGGTTTCAATATTTTTTTCTGTACTAAAGGAGGTAGAATTACAGTAATAGTTTCCTTTCTTAAATCATGGGACACTGGGTGTAACCGTTATCTAGCCTGCAAGATAACTTTCCAACCCTCAGATATCAACCTAGTAGAATAGCTTTGAAGTGCCTACAGTTCTCCTAAGTTAAAATCATTAATGTGTACAAGATGAGATGGACTAATCCAGCAAAAGTAGTGTTGGTTTAGAAAATACAAAGTCTTTAGGTACATATTGACGTGGCCTTTTTTTTTAGCTTTCCAGTTAATACTTGTATTAATATTAATATACCGGAGGAGACAGAACTATAAGCACCAAAGGACCATCTCAGGCCTAGCAGCCATCTTTGGCAGCAGATTATTGTGTTAATGCTCTGAACTACATAAAAAACTATTTCCTCCCTATTGTTTCCCTGGACTTCTTAATGTTCATATTCAATTCTTATCATTGTCATCTTCTATTTTATGGTGAAGCATAAAATATAAATGGTTTCCATAAAACATACATGATGTAATTTACATCATTGAGAAAGAGAAGAAATGCAGATAAAGTCCACTTGAGGTGTATTACAACCTGAAGCCACGCAGCCACCAATATAGAGTTGATAGATCATCTGAATATTATCAGATAGGATATTATTAAGTAAACAAAAATTGGCCATGGGTTTTTCCAAGGAAGTGGATTGATAAAAATCTAAAATCAATACGGCCAGATGTGCTATGTGGATTTATTCTGAGATAGTTAAATGAACTGTATATCAAAAAAGTTTTTTTTTAACTTAGAACTTGTTTTGCAGTTATGGAATGAACTTTTTGCAAAGTCCATTGAAAAAAATAGAGAAAGAACAACTTGTCTTGGATTAAAAGGAGGAAAAAAAATCAATGCCCACTGAAGGCCCATGTTTAAGAAGTTCTCTTATAAATAAATAGTAGGACTTGTCTTCTGGTAACATTGAACATAAAATATGTGGAAGGAATAGACTGAGATCGGTCTCTTGTAATATATATTTTCTTTCCATGTGTCCAAAAAAGTCTATCAGCAAAAAAAAGAAAAAAAGAAAAAAAAGAAAAAAAATTTAAAGACATCTTGTGCAGGCATTCGTCTTTGTTCAAAATGGCCAAGTCAGCTTATAATTTTCCATAGAGAATATTTATTACAGAGCATGAGCATGAGTCTAAAACCTCACTATTTTGCCATATAATATAATATCTAATTGGAAATAGTTACAAAATATTAGTCAATGGAAAAAAAGTTGAAAAAGTAGTAGCATAGGAATTAAACATTTTTGTAATAGTGGAATTTCACCAATTTAATTAAGGGAAATTAGGATCATCGATGAATATTGAATTAATGTAATTTTACCTAAATGTTCTTAATACCCACTAACAGGTGGGAACAGTTTTGAACAATTAAATAGAATAATGATGAGATAGCAATAACAGCGATAATATAAACATCAGTCACTGAACATCCACTATGAGCTGGGGCCTGTTCTATGCTCTTTGCACGTATTAATCCATGGAATTCATAAAATAAATGAACATTTTATTATTATGGACATTTTACAGATGAAGAAACTGGCACACAGAACTTGTCTAAGCTCATGTAGCTAGTAAACTACTAATTACCAAGTGTGAACCAGGCACTGTGCTAGTCCATGGGGATAAAAAAAGAATTGAAAGTACTGAATTTTTCAAAAATAGAAAAAGAAAAATGGCTCTACTAATCCTTATGGTAAAAAGTGAGGCAAAACATTGAGTTCTTAACTATCCCTCCATTTCCTTGCCTCACCCTTATCATAGATGTAGACCACACACACACACACACACACAATCATAAGTTCTCTTAAGCACCGTCACTTAAATGCCTCAAAGATTAGTCAATACTTCCCCTATTCTTTCTAAAATGTACTAACTTGTATCGACACTATGCTAAATCCTCATAACAAATATTCCACTTTCTGGTATGCCTGTACTATTTTGTGTCTAGAAGTTGAGTAGAATGCTATGAAGAAAACATTTAATTTCTTCCAAAACTATTTACATCATTTTTATGTATAGAAATACGTGATTTGATTCAACATTACATGAACTGATGACAAAGGAATTTTCAAAGAAAAGACGCTATTGTTTGTATGAAAATCGTAGGTGAATACTTTGGAAAGACTTGATAACAGAGTTGCTAAAAAAATTGTTCCAAATTAGGTATGAGCAAGACAATTGTAAGAAATTGAAAAGAAATCTTAAAAATCCAGAAATATTCTTTACCTAATTTGCTTTTCCATGTGTCACTGCATTTGTTCTCTACTTCAAAGAAACCAACAACAACAACAACAACAACAACAACAACAACAACAACAACAAAAATATATATATATATATATATATATAGAGAGAGAGAGAGAGAGAGAGAGAAGTTTTACATATATTACAGATAGGTTTGTGGAAGAGAGGTAGCCTGAAACCCCAAACCTTGACCCTCATCCAAAGAAACACTTTGCCCCTATACAAAATATATATTTTGTTTTCAATTCAATTAATAAGCAGGTATTATATACATATAATTCTACAATAATTTCTCACTTAACTTTTTAAATTACTCACTAGATATTGATCCTAAGTGCTTTAGATAAAAATATTTCTGTGATGATTAGATCTCAATTTTACTTATTCTTTTAGTTTGTAAGTTAATTTTATGTTCAATGTAGAATAAGAAAAAGCAGATTTTCACAAAGTCCTGCACCATTTGGAGTATTTTTTTAAAGGTTTAATTTGATTGTGTTATAATGAAATAAAGATATCTGTATGAATACTTTTAAACCTCTAATTCATTTTATGAGATGTCAAATGGAGAATTTACTCTTTTTTTTTTTTTTTACCTTTGGTAAACTGGTAGTTTAGAGGCTTCAGGATAGGTAGTCCTTTAAAAATATCTAAATAGACTGAGAAATTTTTCCATATGCCTCACTAATTTTAATTTTTAAAAAGAACATCTTGAAATTTGTATTTTCCTGCCCCTTTTATTTATTTATTTATTTTTTACTAAGGCATTACTCGTTTTTGCAAACTGTATTTAGTAGATGTTTTTGAAACACAAAAATGGCATGATTCTGTATCTGGTGCATTTACTAATAAGCCCAGGTCTGCACCAGATGGGCAGGTGAAAATGTGATTATGAAGTGTGTGGAGATAGTTCCATCTCTATAATACATGCCTCTCTAGGTTACGTGGGTGTCTGTTATGTTTATGAATTCACTTTATGGTTATCCTTAGAGGTACTTAAAGAAGCAATCTTATAACACAAAAGGTCTCTAGAAGACGAAAAGTTCTCTTTAACACAATCACAGTAAATGGTTCTCCTTGTTTCATAACAATCAAACAAATAGAAAGATGTCAGCATTTTTCCCTGGCAGGTTTAGAAATTTGATGCTGAAATATTGGATTGCACATGTAGAGCAAGACCAAAGCGAGTTTGCTATTTAGTAGGTAGATGCAAATTGAGTTATATGCTGCATCATTCATTTGGGAATAACACATGGGGCAGACAAAGCCAAACCCCATCCAGGTGGTTGAATTCCCCACATATTCATTTGGGCTGAAACTTACAAATGTCAGGTGCCTGGAGAGCTCATTTAATGAAAGGGTTATCTCTGCCAACCAGTCAGTAGTTGATATGTTTTTCTCCAGAAGTTGTGAAATATTATTTATGTATGTAGAAGGCAGGGGCTTCCTGCCGTTGTTGTTTACTTGTGGGTTTGGCCAAGTTTCCTCCTTTCCAGAAAGCAAGTTTTCCATAAAAGCAACTTTACAACGGCCTCACTCCTTTTGTTTGGTACCCAGGGCAAAAAGCTTTTCATGGCATTGAAATCATTTTCATTTAAAAACAGAGAGCTCAGATGAACCAGTTCTTTATTGAAAATACAAAAAAAAAAAAAAAAAAGCAGTAAGGTATCCTTGGTTAACTTTTTAGTTATTTAAAAGTAGCTTGTTGAAGATTGAATATTTCTATGTTTCACTAGAGCCTTTAAATATAAAAGAGATATGAGACTATATCTGACACCATCAGGCATATTATATTAAAATTTATGAACAACTTCATCAAAAACCACTTTCCCTCTCCTGCATAGAGACAGATTTGTTCTGACATAAACGTTACATGGCTGGTTGCAGCCTCAGATTAATGCGAAGACCCTGGCGATTCCTTTTAGACGTTATTTTATGAAATAATACCTGTCAGCTGCTGCCTGATCCTAGAAAAGGGGGCAGGTTTTCCAGGTCATCTTGCCATCTGTCAGCTAAAGCTCATCTGTCCCTCCACATTACCACCTGATCTGTGCTAACAGGCCTCACAGGGAGGCCTGCTTCATTGGCCCAGTGGGAACCCGGGAAAGAGGCTGTGTAAGGACATCACCTGTGATGCTGAGATTTAATTATCGCTGAAGTGATGAAGATGTGCATGCAGACTGAAATGCTTTTGAATAAATTCATGGAGCAGGATATGCTGTGCCCCTCTGCTTCTCCCTCCCTTCACTTCTTCCCTCTTTACCCCCCAGCCCTCAGCCTAGTATTTTCACTAGTTTTTAACAAAAGCTTTCAGATTCACTCTTCGATATTTGCATGTACACCCTTGGAAAACACACGCAGTCACTCATGTGCAGGCATATAGGCACACACACCAAACACAACTAAACATGTCTGCTAAAGTATCGACCTAAAGTGAAAGAACAAACCATGTAGTTGGGAGAACATTTGCCTCAGCTTTTTATAGCAAACCTGATTATTTTCTACCAAAGTTTCCTGTTATCAAATTTTAAAGCTGTATTGATTGTTGTTGGCTTGAAAATCAGATTTCATTGTGGGGCCAGCTTTTTACCTACGGTTTTACTCAGTCTGTGGTAACACCAGCGCAGAGTTACCTGGGGTCTCCTGTGGAGAGTTAATGTGAGGTTTCACAGTGGAAGTGGAAGTGTGGTAGAATACAAAAGGTACAGAAGGGCAAGGAAAGCCCCTGGAAACCTCTGGGACTGTGGGCTCCCTCACGATCTCTGAATCAATACCTTGCACAAAAGTTATTACAGGTCCAGACCTTTTTGCCTTCAAAGCCGCTTAGGCAGTATGTGGCATTAATTCCCTCCTGCACAAAAATGTAGTTGATAATCACCTGGCTGAGGAAAGGATTTAGGGCTAAAACAGCAGATTTCCTCCCAGATTACAGAATAAAACCTAGTTTCTTGGGATAAATCAGGATAATTAACTGTAGTGAAATATGTGACCCTCGTGGATTCATGTCCATGTGATACCTTTGTTAGATGCCACCACAGAGAAACATTTATGCCATTAAGTGAGGCAAGATCTGATTTCTACCCTTTTCTAAAACATGCTATGCTGTACAAGTTTTTATTTTCTCAGTTTAGGGGAACCTGCTCCTTCAGTCTGGAGGCCAATTATTAAGCAAGCACTTAACTCAATTGGTTCCTAATTATAAAGTTACAAAAGAAAATGCTACACTACAACTATTCCCCATTCTTGCCACCTTGTGAGCTCAATCGCATGGTCCCGAACCGCCCTTGACCATGTGGCTGTCAGAGGTTAGACTTTCCTTCCCACCATCACTTTCAGAACAGAATACCCCTTGCCCTGAGAAGGAAGATTTGGAACAAAGAAGACCCAAGGGTTTTCCCGGCACAACAGTAAACTGAAATTGTATATTTTCTTTTTCTGTTTTAGGGGAAATCATGAGCAAACATTGCCTTAATTCACATTTCAGAAATAATTACTACAGATTCAAGACATTTATCATGTTGTCATTGGAACCTGGAAAAGGTTATTCTTGTGGTACTTCAGGTCACAAACAAGAACATATTATTTGAAACTAACACACAGCCTATCCAAGAGATTCCGGGGGGAAAAATAGAGGTCCATTGGCTTTGAAAAAAAGGTGACAGGAATGAATTAGGTAACAGGGGCCCACAGAAACTTATCAGGCTTTGAGAGGTCAATTTCCAGAGTAACTATCCATTACATTATGTAGCTCTTATGAAAACATGTGGGGAAAGTGCTGATTGTCACTATTATATTTTTCCAAATACTTGCTACTTTTATTCTCTGAGATGGTATGGATTTTTAGGAAGCTGCCATTTTCTAATCATTCCAAAGAAAATTTAAATGTAAATAGATATAGAATATAAATATAAAAATTTTGAACAGAAATATTATCCCACTTAGTCTTTTGCCAATAGGTTGACATCTTTAATCTTTCTTACTTTCGAAAACATACATTTAAATGGTTATTTTGAGAAGAATTATTTTATATATTTTTGTAGATCCATGTATTATTGATAGATTTCAACTGTTATACACTCTTTTGAGTGTTACACCCGGCCTATATTATGTGAACATTCATTTAGAAATGCAAGTTTAAGTAATAAGTATAGTCCCACAATATATACCCTTTAGATCCCAGTAACACTTACACATATACTCAGAGAAGACAAATGAGATTTATTTTGGATAGTTTTGGATGAGTGTGGTCGTTTCAGCAGCTTGAGGTAATGCTATGAGATCAGCAAATGAAGCAGAGATGGATGCGATTTTAAAGAAGCATAAATAGAAAACTAATGAGCATGCTGAGAGTTTTATGTTGTGTTGGCTTTTGGAGGTTATAGGAACAATTCTGTGCAGCATATATAACTCCTTATATAATACGATATGATTTTGACCTTTGGGTGACCGGTCTAATTTTCAACAAAAGTCATTTTCATTGGAGAATTTGTTCAGTAATCAGAGAAAACGTCATATTCTTCAGCTAACTCGTTGTAGATTCATATCCCAAGATAGATATTTTGACAGATAAATGTTCTAAGAAGCTCGTAGTCAGGCTTAAAAATATAAGGAATGTGTTAAATATATATGTGTGTGTGTGTGTGTGTGTGTGTGTGTGTATAAAGAAAAAAATTTGATTTTTTCCAGACGCAGCTTTTTTTCTCTCCTTTACAAAATGAATTACAACATTTATATATTTACTTCCAAAGAGATTGCTTAATATATGTTTTATTCTAAAGGTCTCTGTTCGTATTTTCAGTTTTGGATTTGTGAAATTAACAACAAAAATGTTGGACCTAGACAGCCCAAAAGATCTAGACAGCCAAAGTAAGCTTCCTTTTTGCTTTGCCTAGATTAAAGGATTTAGATTATTATAATCCAGGTACTGACATTTTCAACATTGCATTGTATGCACTAAGAGCTAGGATTTATATCACCAATAGTGATTTATCCACTAGGCAGGCACTATTATTAATATTACTAAGAAGAATTCAATCTATCCATAATTTATCTAAGTTAAATTTTGGGAAAAGCCATTAAGAGAGGTGTCTTTCACGGGATTGTCTTCCCAGTTAGAACATAATTGAAACAGAAAGAAAGACTACAAATTGCTATTACTGTAAGGCCAGGAAGAACAATCCACCAAATATGCCCATGAAGCAATTTACTTTGCAGTAACCTTTGTCAGTACTGGCATTCTTACGTGCCAGAGGGTGGGGCCCACCAGTTCCAACCTGCTTCTATGGTTTAGGACACAGCAAAAATTGACAACTATTTTTTCAAAAACTCCACCCTTTTCAAGGCTATTCATTGTTAATGCATATACACAGTTATCACTAAATAAGCGCACAGTACACACTATGACAACTTAATTAGAGCTTTTCACATGGACTTTTTTGCTTATCCAATGTGACACTAAACAACTTCCCTACAACTAACTTTAAGCTACAATTTCATTACCATTCTGTATAAAATAATAGACTCTTAGAGATGAAAATAGCCATAAACATACAACTCTATGAAGCATGGGAAAATGTCCTAGGTGACGCAAGAGCTAGTGACAGCCAAGACTCTCTTCCTTATTGGCAAATGGAAAAAAATTAAGACAGCAAAATACAAATCCTATACTACAATTGTGGGTATGTGAAAGAATAATGAAGAACATGACCAGAATAACTGTTCACAGTGCAAGTGTGATCTTCAAGGGACCTTGACTAAATATTATAATTGCCTTATACACTCTGCGAGTTACCAACTTCAGATAGACTTGTAATAATGATAATAATAAAAAGAGAAAGTCTTTTAATCTCTCGTATTCTCAATGGTAATCTTTAATGACAAGTACTGTCTTCTACCTACTGAAAAAGTAGAAATGAAAGTATAAAAGATTTTCAGATAACAACAGCCATATTTCAGGAGAAAACATCTTTTTTTATATTTTTTTATCCTACTTAAGGGCTTCTGAAGTACAAAGAATCATCTAATATACTTCAATATGATTTTTGTTACACATTTTGAAATGGTTGTTATTATACTTAGAGCTAAGGAGACTGGTGAAATCCCAGATCATGTGGTAAAAATGCATTTCAAAGAGAAATGAGGCAACTTATTGATCAGTAGAAGTTTTTCCTTGCTACACGTTCTGACAAGGAGAGGATAAAAGTACCGACGATTCATCCCATATCTTTAAGAAAAAGGTGAAAGTGGTCAGAAATTATCATTCTTGGGGGATAGAAGATAGAAAGTAGGAAGGGATTGAGAGCAAGAGAGAAACATTACTATGACTGACCTGAAAGATACTATATATCTGGCTTATCCACCACCATAGTTTAGCGGCAAAGACAAAAATGAGTAATATAAACTCGAAGCACTTAGAGTATATAATATGAAGAATACAGTCATTTTTAAAATGCATAATTGTTGACATTAAAAGAGCTTAAAGTTTATTAAGCAGAAGTTATTACTATATAAGAATATCAAAGATTTAAATCAGACTGTAGGGGAGGAAAGCCAAAAAAGAGATGGTATTTTTGCTTGACCTTGAAGAATTGAGTAAGTATTCATTAGGCAAGGCGGTGAAAAAGATTTCAAGTGAGAATTGAGGAATCACTCATTCAATAGTTTTTGAGCCCCTTTAATGTTCCAACACTGACCTAGAATTAAGAATTAATTGGTGAACAAAACATAGTCCCTGCCCTCATGATGTTATGGTCTAAATCGAAAGACATATGTTAAGAAAATAATTAAATATTCACCCATTTGCAGAGTACTGTTCAGGAAAAATACAAAGTAGAATGAGAGCACACTAGTAGTTACCTCTGGAAGATTGTCTTCCTGCATAAAAAGAGTAGTATATCACTTAGTGTTAAAGACTGTCTTTAGTAATATCTAGTCCAGAAGGTCAAAGAAATCTCTCCTAGAGAAGAGAACTTTAAACTGGGAATGAGATAATAAGTGGGCATACATGAGTGACGAGAGAGGCTAAGAGAATTATATACACAAAGAGTATCTTTTCCAAAGATTCTGCGGCAAGGGAGAATATGACATGTTTGAGAAACCAAAAAGGTCTGGAAAGAGTGGAATAAGGAAAACGGAGTGTGATAAGGCATAAGGCCATGAGGTAGACAGTAATCAGATAATGCAGATCTCTGCCAGCTATTCTAAATATGTTTCATTTTTATCTAAGAGCAATGAGATGGCATTGATGGTTTTAGCAAGCAGAGACAAATTGAATTTGTACTGGAGTGCAAGGCACAGAGTGGAGTGAGGATGAGGATGAGTGCTAATCAAAAGCTGAATCAGAACAAAATAAAAATCCCAGGGAACTTAAGCACTTCATTCATATTATATTAATTGATACTAAAATTGTTATTCTTCATCACTTCACCATAGAAGCTGTCAGCTTCTGAGTAAATGTTACTCTCCTAAAATTTTATCATAAATCAAAGATGCTTCACTAAAGTCTCATCAAAAGCACGGCATAGGGAATGCAGTTAGCATTAATATGTTGGCTAGGTGGAGGGGTAAGGGAGGGGAGGGAGGGAGCAGTTGGGGGGATTGTTTTATGAACTATATAGATGTCTAACAAATGTACTGTATACTTGAAACTAATTAAAATAAATAAATAGTTTTTTTAAAGGAGGTGAAATGGTACTGCATATTTACTTTCTGATTTGCTAAGTCTATTTTACTCAGCTATTTTTGAGAGCAACAAAAAGAACCCAGAGATTTATATTATCATTGCCATTGTGCTTCCATCAAATTCTTCCATTTTAAGACAAATCATTATCAGAAATATCACCAAAGTTCATGAACCAAATCACAGGATCTTCTCTGGACCATGACTGCATTTTTCAATAACACACCAAGGAATGTTAACCAATGGCCAGCTTGAATCAAGAACACAGCATCATATTAAGGATTTACAGAAGCAGTGAGTCTCCCACTTAAGGGCCCCCAGTGACTAGAGTAACATATAATTTAGTGGCATGCTATGGCAGACCAAGCGAAGAGCTCGATCCAATCAAAAAGCCTATTTTTTAGAGTAAGTTCATGTAATTCTAAAGAAAAACTGATTAAAGTCATTTTCTTTTTAATCAAAGCTGACATCTCCAGCTTCCTGAATGATTTCATGAGCTTTTTGCTAAGAAAATGAAAAGATCCTAGAGTATACTCCTCAACTGGGATATTTGTTGCTCTGCTAGATATACATCAAAGCCCCAATGGTTACGGCACATTCAGTCAAGAAGGTGAAGTACTCCGATGCCCAACATCCCAGGAGCACCCTGAACTGCCTTAACAATTATGATTATAGTAGTTTCTCTCATGAATGTAGCTCTTTGAAGTTTGAAAATAATTTTATATGAATTATCATACAGTTCCTCACATTTAACAATAGAGACAAGATAGTAAGACTTCATGACACATCCAAAGTTAGAGATGGAGGAGATGGGAGAATTACTGAAATATTTTTGACATTTCCTTGAAGACAGACTTCTTGTCCTTTATGTTATTTTCTAACTTTCCAGAGCTTCAAATAGTAAAAGGCCTACAGACTACTTTTTTCTAGCTCAGCTACAACTGGTAGATAAAAGAAAGTAGACACAGACTTTTGGCATGAGAATATAGGTCAGATGATATAAAATCCTAAACATATTATGGACAATTATTCTAAGTGAATGAAGTAGTTGTGAACATTACTGATTTATGTGGACAATAATGATAAATAAGAATGATGATAAAAATAAATGTGAGCAATAGTAACAAATAAGGAATATATATATATGTGTATGTTTTCAACTTTAGTTTTTTATGATGAATTGTGAACAGTACATAGGTTTCTGGTACTTTTCTTGAGTAGAACATTTTTAATACAATTTTTCTATTATTTATTAAAAATTGCTAAATTGTATACATTCTCAATATAAGATAAAATTGTTGAACTAGAGACACTTCCATGAAATTAACTAGTATCTTAAGATACGGGGATCTTATAACTATTGATTATTGGCTAAAAAAAAGAAAAATACAATAGAACCCTAGAACTTTTTACTCACAGTCTTTTCATTTTTGCTTAATATTTTCTTCAGTTTAGTAAATTGAGACAAAATTAAAAATGCTACAAATTCTAACAATTTAGTCAAATCATGGCCCTGCAATGTATTACAGCTGGTATGGTGCAGGATCTCACCATGGTCATAAATTTGCACTAATTTGAAATTTACCTAACATGTAGTTCCGTCTCACAATGCTTATCTTCACTTGGAATATTTAGAGTATTTTTTTGCAATCATTTGGAATGTGAACAGATAAAGCCATACCTTCAATGAATTGATTATGAAAATTCTTTAAAAAAGTAATAAATTATTTTTCTGAGTAGATAAAAACTGAAAGCTGAGTCTATACCATTATCATTTACTCCTTTCTGCCTTGTAATATCTGCTTTGTGCCTTGAAGTGATGCCTTAATAAATCTGCCTTTAAAAACTTTCAAATTGTATGGAAAGTCCATATCTATGACTCATCTTTATTTTATCCTTCCACATTGCAGATGTGAGAGCAAGAATCAGGTTTCATACCCCTGAGCATGAACAGTTAGATTCCACTGTGGACTCAAGAGGTGCTGATTAGGATGATACTGCTTTGTGATTTATGCAAAGTTAATGTACCCCTCAGTTATGGGTTAAATGTCATTTGCCAAAAACCTCTAAGAGAATTAGACTTTCCTGGGATTTTATTGTCTCTATCATTGCTTAAACCAAGCAGCCGAGCTGGAGCGGGGAAGCACTCAGTGCCGAGCCTACGTAGTTGCTTGTCATAAATGCATCCAACCTGTATTTCCATCTGCAGCGTTGTTGATTTCCTCTAGAAAACACTGAGGCACACTCAGTTCATAGGCACAGATGACTGGGTTAAGAGCTTCCTCCAAACGTAATGCTGAATGTGATTGAATGTAAACGACCAACTCTGATCACTGCCTACACAGTGGAATGGAAATAAGAGTTGCCGAATGATCCTGAATTTTCTGGTTCATAAACAAACAGAAAATAACAAACCTAATATATTGAGTTTTATGTGCAGTTTGGCCATGAGACAAACTTTTTTCCCCTTGCAATGTTTAATGAGAAGCATCCATCTCATTGCACTTCCATTTGAGGTACAAATTTCCCTATCTCAGATAATCAATTGCTTATAATAAATGGAAAAATCCATAAAATTTTTGAAATGATTTCTGGTGTCTAATTACACAGGATTTTTGACCTGGCTAGACAGATAATGCTAACATAGCTTCAATACTAAACAAGTCTGAACATGTGTGTGCTTGACTTTTATTAAACTCCTACTGAAGAAACAGATTAATTGGAGGCTGATTCACTGGTGAACAGGCGTTAAAGACAGAAGGACCTTCTCACATTTTGTTCTGTTATCCAGGCTTATGCCATCTCAGGTTGGCAAGGAGATCCCAACTGTAGTGTTTTGAAATATAACTGAAAGAAATTGTAGAATAACAGGTGCAAAAAAATTCAAACTACTTATAAAATGTTGATCTTATTCCTTTCTTTTTCTCATGCCAAATGGCCACCTGACACTTTATGGACTCAGGTACTGCCCGGATTTCGTTTCACATAACAATATTATGTGGAGACTGACTATGGAGGCTTGCAGCTGTTGAAATTACTTCTAATATCATTATTATTTTTTTATTCCTTTTACAAAATTTTTTGAGAAGAACTTGGGTACAACTGTGAAGAAACCATTTCAGATAGCCTCAAAGAACATTATTGAGACAAAAGAAAATGCCCTTCTTGGCAACTTTGCTTCTGTCTATAAAAGCTAGAATTTTATCCCCTGGTGTTTCCTTTGCTGTTTAATGATTTATATCCTGTAAGAGAAGCAAAGCAATGAATGAATGAATGAATGAATGAGAACTGGGAACTAAGTTGCTGGTAAGTTGGAAAAAGGCTCTATAATGTATTTGTGGAATATATTATGGTTTATAGGGCTTTCCCATGTATTATCTGATTCATAATATCTCTGTGAAATTGGTGTCACTAGATTTTTACAGTTGGGAAAAATTGCCTCTTAAAAAAGTTAAGAGACTTCCTAAAGTAACTCGCAAAGTACAGAGGACAACCAGGACTCCAACCCAGACCATTTGACTTCAGGTCTGTCTAGGGCTTTTCTAGGAATGAGCCCGCTGGAAAGACTCTGAATCCTTCTGGGTCTAAATCTTTTCCTCTGCAAGATAAGGAGCTTGGTGGAAAGAGGACCTTTAAGCCTTCTTCCAGTTTCAAAATGTAATTTTGCAATTAGATTATAAACCACTAGACTGGTAGAAATAAGCAACAGATTAGTCAACAGATATCTAAAGCAACTTGATTCTAGGCAAGTGTGGCCTTTTCAAACCCTCAAGGTCACCTGTGGCACACCCTCAGGTCTAGTTCACACCACTTGGGGGTTCTATTAGCTGGTTTCCTCTTGACAAAGCTCCATTAATATCATCATTTTCCTCTGTGTAAGTACTTCCATGCAAGCCATTCGCATAAATGTTGAGATGAGTATAAGGATTTCAGAGTTACCTGTTTAAAGTCCTAACTGTCAGAAAATAAATATTAGTATAGAAATTTGGATAGGTTACATATTTCATCACATTTCAAGTCATTTAAGGCACAAAAAAGGAATGAAAATTGTCAATTTGTTGAAAGAGAAAGATGAGAGATTAAGGTGGTGGCTTTCCAGGAGGAATTTGAGCCTCACATTATTCTATTTGAAATAAGATAAAATGTATTTACCTTAGAGAGGCAGAAAGGATAATTACTTAATTGTTTGTTTATCTAGATCCTGTATCCTTTCATCAAAGTTTTGAGACATCGTTTAGCATTACTTTTAAATTTTTGTTTAAATGCCCTGAGATCACCTGGTCAATATTACCTATCACATAAAAATATTCTCAGTTCACTTCAAACTAAGATACACATTCATGCAATTGAAATGGCCCACAAAAGATACAAGAATAATAAAATACTAAATGAAGCATTTATTTTTAGTAAATATCTTTAAAATATTATAGAGAGTACTTTCCATGTCTCTATTTTTAATAGATGGGCTGGTTGTTCAACTCTTCTTACTTAGTTTCTGTCCTGGATAACAAGTACATAGCTTGAAAAACAATAGAATTATAGAATGTTTTCTAATTTTCATTACTAGTGGAGGAGCATAGTAGACTTTTTTATGTGTGCTCTGCAAAAGCTGATTGGAGACTTCCTGATTTTTTACTAAATTTCAGTTCCAATGTAGAATGAAAGTCCAAGAACTGAGTGAACTTTTTCATATCTCAACATTCCAAGCCTGGTAAAACTGTTCCGCTTGCTAAATGATGTTATAAATATCGAGATTAGTTTCTTCTAAAATTACCAGTGCCAGGTGCATTACATTTCTCATGTCATATAATATTCTGCTACCAGTGTTCACAGTGTAAAAGAAGGCTTAAAGAATGTGTAGACAAAAAAAAAAAAAGAAAGGAAAAGAAAGAGTAAAGACATTTAAATGTGACAACTGTATCTACACAATCTACATGTGAGATGCTGAAGAGTAGAATTATTTTTTTTTAAGTCTTTGTTTCCCTTAAGAAGGTCAGGTGGTTGGGGGTAGGGAATGTGTAGTTCTAAATTATCTATTGTCTCTATCATAAATAGATACAAAGATTTAAATACATAAAGCAATTGCAAAACCAATGGTATTGTATTTTTTTAGTTGCACTTCCTCTGCATAAAATCTCAGTACTCAATATGTCCCCATATAATCCTTCACTAAACCTTTGTTTTAAAGTATTTGAAAGGACATCATTCCATGTGGGAATATTACATACAGCCACCGATTCAACAGTAACTGAGAACTTATGTACAAAACATTCTTTACATATTGACAAATATTTCTAAAAAATGAATTGGTATTTTTTTGTTGTTGAGTGTTTCATGAATGACCTTTACCTCTGTAGACATATGCAGTTTTCAGTTTTTTGGGTGAGACTTTCAAAATATTTTTTTAGAGTGTTCAACGTTAGCAGTGACATTTTTACAGTGATTTCAGAGCCTTGTAGTTTAGAATATTCTATTTGCTTTATTTCTAATTACTTATACCACCCTCATTTTAGAGACTGGGCAGATGTAATTGACAGTGATGATATACAATATGTATGAAATGAGCTTTTCTCTATCAGTGGTGTGTGTCATGCAAGACTCCATTGCAATATTTACAGTTAAACTAAACTTTTTAGAAGGAGCAAAATTGCATTTGTTTTGCAGATTTGCTCATCATTAAATGTGAAACATTTCACATTTGTCTTTTTGAGTAATTGGCTTTTTAAAATGATAAGGTGCTCTGAACACTTGTTATGTGGATAGGTCTGACGTTGTATCCCAGAAATCCATATGCCATACAGACAGAACAGAAGAAAGATATTCACAAGCATGTCACAGATTGGACTAAAGCAAGCCAAAAACCCAAGTGCCATGGCATTAACAATAGCACCAGATTTACTGTCACGATCACAATCTGTGCTGCATCACAGACAGAAGGAGAACTTTTGATAGGTAACACCTCAGTGTTTTTTTAATCTTTTTGGCAAATTATCATTTATCATTATATTTTTGCCTGCCATATAATATTATTACAATGATAAAAAAATACAGTATAAGTTGAATAGTCCCTGACAAAAGGACCGGCTTATTAGCCAGGTCATGTAGGATTAGGGAGAGGGAAAGAGAAAAAGAAAAAGGGAGAGAGACACACAGAGAGAGGCAGATACTCTGTTGTTTCATTACAGATTAAACTAAAGTTGGAAAAATAGAAAACAGTTAAGTTACTCGTGAGGATTTTAGCTTCTTTAAGTTCACAAAAGGAATGGCTTATTAATGACTGGAAAACAAAGGAATTACCCCTCTTAAGAATTTAGGAACTCTGATGTTTCCAAAATATGTGATTTCCCAGGATAAAAACTTGGAGCTAATTTTATTTTACAAATTGGAAGAGGGGTGGGTGGAGATATTTCAAGATGTGAAATTGTCCGATCTTTTTTGATCTGTGTGCATTTCCCCATGATGCAGAAGAGACCACAATTCACAGGATGCCCCAATAGGTACTAAAAAAAGATTTACAAAAAATCACAGCTTGCAGCATAACTTCATGTTGGGCTGATTCAAGAAAAACTCTAGAAACACTGTGCAGAGCTTGCTGGCATCAAATAAAGAAACATTAGTAGATTATTTTTCTTAATTGAAAGCCACTTTGGGACCTCATTGAAAAGAATGTTTCCACCTATCTTTTAGCTGTCTACCTGGCTAGGAAACATTTCTAGAGAACAGCCTCAATGACTATTGTTTTCTTATAAAAGAATGTATCTGAAAGTTACACAGTTTTGTTAACATAATTAAAAATATTAAAGCTGATTTCTGAGAGATATAAAAGGAGTTTTAAGAAAAATCTAAAAAAAATAATTAGCAAGATGATAAGCTATTTAAATTATTTAAATACAGCTAAGCAGACACAAAAGAATGTCAATCTATAAATTAATTTGAAATCGAGTTGGCTGAAATGAAGAAAGTTTAATAACTAAAGTAAATATGATATATTCTAAAGTAAATAAATAGGTTTCCATCTTTTTCAAACCATGTTTTTTACCAAAATTATGATACTTTTTTCTTTTTTTTTTTTTTTTTACTTTTTAGCCTTGAAACCAATATATTTGATTTCTAGCCTTGTATCAATTTGGAGACCTGAGCACACCATTTCTCTCAACATTTCCACTTGCTAATGTCAGTCTTTCTTAAAGCCCTGAGGATTATTTACTGTTGACAACTTCCAGTTCACATGCCTTGCTGTCATGAGACTTAATATATTCTAATTTTCAAACTCTTGTCAACTCAGTTTTAACTTATTAAGTATTACCCCAGAGATAGATTATTGTAAGAGTTACAAAAAAGCACATAATAGTTACTGCTTTTAAAAAAAAAATCATGTTGTTACTAGGGAGCAAACAAAATACAAAAAGAAAACCACCCAAGACAAAGTATAACAAATTGTTTAATTTTTTAATTGGTCATACATAATAATAGTGAAGTTATGCTCAGAAATGAAAGAAATGTTTGAGTGAGATACCAAAAAAGATCAGAGACAGAAAACTTGAGGGAAAGGGGATGAGAGAGAAAGAGAAACTTCAAATAAAAGTTTTATCATTTTATAAAATAAATTGTTCTATAAAATCACTCATTCCCTTTTAATGTTGCATTTCTACTGTGAGTATGTAAAGCTGATACAAACGAGACTCAAACATTAAAGAACAATCCATACAATATCTCACTTGGGAATAGAACAGTGAAGATGGAGACAGTGATATTAGGATATGAAGTTAAAAAAAAAAACAAAACCTTATTACTCAAAGCGTATTCAAGTGAGAATATATTGAAATTTTACCAATTTAAATAGAAAATCCTTGTGGTATTATTTTTTTTAAGGTTTTGGAGTTGGTAGGAGACGTGATGTAGCCATGATATTAAAGAGTAATTTTAAGGAAGGGGGTCCAGAGTCACTATGGTGGCAAATGTTGGCATGAATAAATAGCATGTGGAATACATTGATGGTTCTGAAAAATCAAGGAAGAAGGAAACATTATAAAAAGATCACATATTCGGGACAAAGGTGATGGAGAAAACAGAAATGATAGAGTTATAGGACAAGAATTGAAACATGATGCTGGCGTTAGAATTATGAAAATCTGAAAGGGATAACATGTTAAAGAATAAATTTTTGTTGATGAAGTAAATATGTATAGAATATGAATAAATCTGTTGACAGAAAAATATGGAAATCACCATAGACTAAAAATTTTGATGGGTGTCACTTAAATTAACCTAATAAAAAAAATTATATTATTTTCAGGACCATGTTTTACTCTTGAAAAATCTTTAAATAAATTTCTGAAACTGCATATTCGGCTTCCATTAGATTTCTATTCATTTATTACTATTTCATTTAAGCTCTCTTTGTTCAGCTTAAATAAGATGTAAACTATGAAGTCATGACTGATTTATTCATTAGTCAGCAAACTACCATGTGGGTACAGTTAGGTATAGTTCCTACCATGTGGGTACAGTTAGGTATAGTTTTTAGAGAGGTTCTGGCACAAAACAACCAAAATAAAATGAGTGCCTCATTGAGCAACAGTGTTAGTAACAATTGGTGAATTGAGCTTATAAAATAAGATAAACCAAATAAGAGGAGTCCTGGTTATACTTTTAAAATAAAGAAAAATTATTATTATTTAGGTGATGGTAACAAAGTATGCCTTATGTTCTTATAGCTTAAATTTTTAGTTCTTAAATTCTTAAGAGGCAGGTTCTATTGGGATATATTATATGAAGTTTCTCAAAGGTTACCTGAGATGAAACTCATATTATCATATTATTGTAATATATAGCTTCTACTTGAAAACAATCATAGGTTAGATTTTTCTTTCTAATGACTCCAAAGTATAAAGGTAATTTCTGAGAAGTAAATAAATGTAAATTTTAGATAAACAAAAATATCTCTAGTCAAATGACTTGAAATGCAAACAGATCCTTTCAACGAATTTTAAAACAAATTAATAAGTGATGGGAGAATGCGTTTAGGAAGTGCATCTAGTAAGTTTGATCATACAAGGTAGATATTCCTATAACAAAACAAATAAGTAAGCACCTATGAAAAAGTCCTCTTCGTTTTTTGTTTTGCTTTGTGGTCTCATCAAATTTTGTTTTCCATTCCATGTTTTTGATTTTTGCCCTATGAGGATTAGTTATTTTTATAATTATTCTTTTAAATTTAATACTTGCTCCATTAACTTAAGCAGAAATATGAGAAATGTGTGAACTTATACTTCTACTTTGTCATAAACTACCTACGGATTTGTTAGTTACATTTTTATATTGTCAGGTTTACAATATTTGTATTTTGTTCTGTCATTCTAATTTTCAGAGACTTTTAGCTAAATTAAAAATTGTCCCTTATTTTATAAAACGTTTTCACTTGAAAATAAATATTTTCTTTGAACTGTTTTGATTGGTTGTTTGGAACCAAATATAACATGTGACTCATATAGTTCAAGGAATTATTTTGATGTCTTTGTAAGCAAACAAACTTGAGTGGTTACAAAGTACTTGCATAACACTTTCATTTTTACCAAGACCCTTAGGCTACCTTCATTATTTTCTGAATATGAATATTGGTCTGTAAAAGTCCTAACCCAGCCTCTTTTCTCTATAATAAGTGTTTTTATGTTTACGAAGGTCCATAAGACTTTTTTCTTTATAAAGTCTGGTAATTCGGCAAAGATACCTCCTGATATTTAAATTCAATAGCAAAATTTCCTAGAACACTTTCTTCTTATCTACTTGTAAATTCAAGATTTCTATTTCAGTGAAATTTTTATGTCACACCTTTGGATATTACATCTCCTATGTTGTTTTCTATATCTGTTGTCTTTTACAAATAGATGTGCCTTAATTAATAAATTTCTTATTATTTAGTATTTTGATCACTTTATACATTTTATAATCTGATGCTTATTTTTAAAGTTTATAATTCTAGTTTTAATGTCTCTTTTAACCCAAATATTTTCAGAAGAGTGTTTTCTGTTTGTTTATACATTATTACTTTCAAGGTAATAGATTCTGTTTAGCTATTCTGTTTGCTTTTAATTTCTAATTATAGGAAATTGCGGTAGGGAGGTATGGCTTTGAATTTTTAAAAATAGAACTACCATATGGCCCAGCAATCCCACTTCTGGGTATATTTGTGAAGAAAAGGAAATTACTATCTTGAAGAAAGACCTGTACTTCTATGTTCATTGCAGCATTATTCACAATATGCAAGACATGGAAATAAACTGTATGTCTACCTATAGATGAATGGACAAAGAAAATGTGATATATATACACACACAAACACACACACACACGCACACACACGTACATATATGTGTGTGTATATAATGGATTATTATTCAGCCATAAAAAAAGAAGGAAATCATTTGTGACACATGTATGAAGCTTGAGGACATTATACTAAGTGAAATAATTTAAGACAGAAAAATGTATGATCTTACTTACTTATATATGGAATTTAAAAAAGTTAAACTCATAGACACAGAGAGTAGACTGGTGGTTGCCAGGGGCTCGGAATAAGGAGATGTTGATCAAAGGGTATAAACTTTCAGTTATAAGGTGAGTAAGTTTTGGGGATCTGCTGTACAGTCTGATGACTACAGTTAACAATATTGTATTGCATAATTGCATACTTGGAAGATGTTGAGAAAGTAAATCTTAAATGTTTTCACCAGACACACACATGAAAATGGTAACTATATGAGGTTATGGATGTTTGGATTGTGGTAATCATTTCACAATATATGCATATCAAATTATCGTGTTGTATACCTTAAACTTACATATTATTCGTCAATTTTATGTCAATAGGGCTGGGGAAAATAAGAATCTGGGGGAAAGCCTGAGAGTACACATAGGAAGGGAGGAAGAAAGGAAGGAAGGAAGGAAGGAAGGAAAAGGTAGAGGGAGAGAGAGAGAAAGGAAAAGAAAAAAGAAAAAGAAAACAGAGCCATAAGATTTTTGGTAATATTTCATTGATGTAAGTTTGTATTTTTATTTTCAGATTCATTATTTCCTTAGTTTTGTCTCTCGCAAATGGTATATTGTTGTATTTCTTTTTTAAAAAACCTCAACCTCATAACCTCTATTTATTCATGGGGAAATATAATCCATTTTTAAAGATTAATAATGTTTAATATTTCAGTAATATTATACTATACTTTTTTTTTTTTTTTTTTACCCCATAGATTGTTATGTTTGTTCTTTGCTTTTATCTTTAGGAAATTAAGTTACTCTTTTGGTCTATTTGTATCCATTTTGTAATTTGGAAATTAAAGTTCTATTTGTAATTGCTATTAACTATACACTTTAACTCTGTTATTTAAATTATGTATTTCACTTAGTTATTGGAAATTTATATTATCCATTGAGTGAGTCAAGATGTTTAGCATGCTTTTCCTCCCCCTACTGGAAAAACAAAACAAAACAAACAAACATAGAACCTGGGCTATTCTTTAATGTAGCTTATTGTTTTTTCTTGCTTTGATGGGAATATGGCAAGAATAAAATTAATTAATATTCAGCCCAGAATCTTTATTAAATCCCTCCAATATTCTTCACAATAACTTTGATCTCGTTGTTCTTTTTCAGTTTATGAGTTTTTCTTCAGCATATTATTTGCTACTTTAGTATGGTTTAATTTTTCTAATAATTTTTGTTGTGACACTCAATTATTCTGTTAAACTTTAACTTTTTGCTAAAAATTTTTTTTCTTTAATCATCAATGCTTATCCCTATGTCTCTGTTTCAGTAGTTCCAAGTTCCCATATTTTCCCTGAAGGTGTAGAATATTATGTGTGATATTTTCACCTGTGTCCCAGAATAATTTTTCTTCTGGTGTGGGCTTTTTGTATGACTTCCGTTTATTTTTTATCTTTTTTCCCCCATTTTTTTCTGATTGAGTGAGAACAAGAGTTACAGTGCCTGTGCACTAGTCTTGTATGGCTTGCTCTCTGCTTATTCTTCTTCTTAATATAGCAATGGCTGCATTCAAACTCAAAGTATTTAATCCAAAGAAAGCTGCAAATTTTTCTTTGACAAAATCTTAATCTCTCTCCACTCTCCTCGCTCTCGCTCCTCCCCGCCCCCCGCCGCCCAATTTTCTTATTTCTCCACTAAATTTGTGCGCTTCTCTATTTCTTGACTTTTGCTTCCATTTTTCCTTATTGAGAACCCTAGAAAGACTGTTAAAGTCTCTTCCAGCTTTAGGCTACACATATCTAAAGCCCGCATTCAACTATTTTTTATTCATAGGAACTCTTTAATCCCATCTAAAAATTGAGATTGGATTAAGGATTATCCAGCACCTGATTTCTTAGTCTTCATTTTCCCTGTATTATACAAATAGTCCTTAAATAATTTTTGCCAAGTTTAATTTCAAGTGGATTAAAAACTCCAAAGACATTGCACGTGCTTTTTAAATACATCAATATTATGTATGTGTTTAAATGTCTATTATGTAGATTGCTAAAAAGAAAAAAAAGTGGCCTCTTTAAATACAGATGGTATTTTGGCATTTGATTAAAATTTGTATGGAAGTATAATATTAGCACATGATAATTTTTATAAGTTTGAAACAGAAGACTTGATCGATATAATGATGAAATAATATTTTAGCCCTTCAGAAAAAAATGTCATGCTATTTGGGGAGGAATAGTGGTGGCTTGAATCAATTCTCTTCAGTATTTTAAGATTTTTGTTTAGTCAGAACTATGGATAAAAGAGGAAGATATGTTCTATTTCTTTAAATTTTGGTTGTAAGTATGTATCTTACATGTGTATCTTACATGTATTACATGTAATATAAAGTTCTGATAATGACATTGTTTAACTATGAGGGTTTAGTATAAAAGGCACTGATCTCTGACACTTTCATTATTTTCAAATAAAATGAAAGATATTTTACCTGGTTACCAAACCCATTAAGGTGCTACCACCTTCTAGAAATAGCTTGCTTGACTTCAGAGATAGCCAGCGTATGTAAGGCACGTTCTTTGAGGATACAAGTCTAACACATTGACACATATATCACACACCCACACCTACCAATGGAAAAACAACAACAACAACAACCACCTCATTAAATTTAATGAGGCAAATGGTGCTATTTTTGATGGGACACTAATGAGAGAATCTTTTTTTTCAACCAAATAGAATCTTATTAATTTATGTCAGAAACAGAAGTGGAGACACCGTCATATTAGAAGTGTTAATTCCACAAGGGAATATCTCCAATGGTCCTTTAACTGGGCTTAACCACTTATTTAATCAAATTTACTGAGTTTCATGTTAATGTTATGTGATTTAAGATCATTTCTATATCATAGTATATGCTCTTTAAAGACAAGAATTATGATTATTCACCTATATATCCCTTGTCATATGTATCTCCTTTGGATATTATAAGAGCACCCTTTCTTCTCCTATTTTAGATCAGTAAATTCACTTTACTTTTTTTTTTTAAATAGCTTTTGCATTTAAAAATAAATGAAATTGAGATATTGATTTTTAAATCTAACCAAAAATCATTTTGAAACTAGTATTGGCATGCATCATTTTAGAAAGTAGTGTATAAAACCTGAAATTAATAAGATTTTAATTTAAATGCATTATAGAAACTTGTAATTTAAATTGAGTGATGGTGATTTCTCTTATAAAATTCAACATTTGTAACATGAAAATCATCTACTTTATTATGTGTTATGGTAAGTCTCAAGATACATATGGTATTTCATAAACTACTGGCAACATGCACATAGTCAAACATTTAACTTTGGGACTAATGTAAAAATGTATTTGTCAACAGCGGTCCATGTGGTTGTCTATTATAATATATCCTCTTCTGTGTCAGCATTTTCTAGTATTCTGGATAGAATACTAATCTTCCATCCTGGAGGAGAAAATAGGTGAAATGTGTGATCATTCAACAAATATTTAATGGGACATCTTCTTTGTGCAAACCTGTGATATCTATATGTTCCATCTATCAGGATATGTACTGGGATACAACAGTTAAGAAAGAGAAAAGAATTCCACTCTATGTCATTTACACTCCAGTTTGGTGAAGCTGGAAATAAGCAAAATAATAAAATAAAGCAAGATATATAGTCTATTGATGTTGCCATGGCAAGTAGAAAAGTAAAGTAGACAACACAAATTAGACAGTCAAAGAGGATGGCCAGAGAAGGCCTTATATTTGAGTAAAATCTGAACAAGGTAAGGTTTAGTTAAGGTTAAGGTTAGGTTTTGTTGATGACAATGATTAATAGGATCATGATAGCTTCAATCACAATGATAATGAAAAGGAGAATACAGTAGGAAAGTTTCCATTAATAGAAAACTTTTAAAACTATATATTTTAAAGACCATAGCATGATTCATATTTTAAGAACCACAGGCTTCAATTCTGTATTTATTGAACTTAACAGAAAATGCTTGTCTAAATACAAGTATCTAAGATAAATCATTAACTAGCTGGGCGGAGATGATAATTTAATCAATCTTTTTCTACCAAAATATAAAAATAAAATAAAATAAACAAATTAAGCGGAGTAATAGCTGGCAGCATTTGTTATAATTTTTGAAAAAAAGATTAATTTATTCAACTATTTATTGATGTACTAATTTAAGAATTGGAGATACACTGGTGGTGAAGACAGAAAAAAATTCCTAAACTCATAGTTTTTGCATGTAGTTAAGAAATAGTCAATAATTACAGAACTAAAAGGTATATAATATGTCACTTAAAATAAATTAAGGGGAAAAAAAGTAGGGAAAGGATATAAGGAATGAAAGAAGGTATACTCTTTTGGAAAGAGTGACCAAAAAGGAACTCTGTGAGACAGAATTGTGATTGAAGGAACACATTTGAGTAAAGAGCAGTCCCAGAAGAAGGAACCGAAAGTTTAAAAGCTTAAAGGGAACAGCTAGAAAGTTAATGCATCTGAATCGGAATAAGAAAGTGATGTGTGTGAGGAGACTGGGTCAACAGGACAGGGAATATTTAGATTATATAAACCTTGGAGATTGTGATAGTTTTAATTTCAACCATTAAGGTGTTTTGAGCAGAGAAGTAACATAGTCCTATTAACATTTTTTGATGATCACTTTGTTAGTTGTGTAATGAAATTAAGTGTAGAGTTAAGAATGGAAGCAAGGAGGCTACTTAGGAGGCTCTTGTCATGTAGGTAAGAGGTAATTCCTGTCTTGGTCTAGTGTAGTAGTAGCAGAGGTGATTTGAGATGAAATAGAGATGGATTAAACATCATAGCACAAAGAGAAATTCTTTGAAAACATCTTGTTGGACTTTTCAAGCACATGAGTTCAAGTAACTATTAATATAAGAAATGGTGATATTTGAATTTTATCGCTGAGATGTTTATAATTTTCAGTAAAATTTCCAGATATTGAAACAAAATATTCATTGGAATCAACCTCAAGAAATGGTTAATTAGGATGTGTTCTATCTTTTTATGAGGTAATCATGGGAATTGATTTTACCTAGTAATGCTACCTAGCAATTTATTGTTGCTCCTTTGACATCACTTTTTTTTCTAGGTGCTTCTAACATATTTTTCTTTCTCTTTAGACTTCAGCCGTTTAATAGTGATATCATAAGGATAGTTTTTCTGTATTTATCCTGCTTAGGGTTTGTAGTGATTCTCGAGTCTGTGGCTTCATTAAACAGCTTTGGAAAATTCTCAATCATTAATTTTAAATACAGCTTTTTCCCATTCTATCTCTCTCCTCTTTCTGGGACTGAAAATCTTATCTCTCAGCTCTTCTCTCATATCTAACAGTCTTATTAGTATTTCCCATTCTTTTATTTTCTGTGCTTCGGTCTACACATTTTTTTTTTAATGCCTACAGCACCTGGTAGTCCTAGGTGGTCTCCCATCCAAGTACTAACCAGGCCCATTTTTCTCTATCTATTTAATCTGCTGGAAATCTGTCATAATTCCACTTATTAAAATTTCAATCCTAAATTTCATTTTATTCTATTGAACATTTCCAATTCTCTGTTAAAT
>NW_011888798.1:2613173-2752134 GCF_000151845.1 Pteropus vampyrus | reverse complement strand
GCCGCCCCCATGTTATATAATCTTTTCCCCAATAGAAATATGGAAAGCTTCACAATGTATTTTATTAGAATGGCATTATCTAAAAAAATAAAAATAAAAAAAAATCGAAACAGGGATATGTCTAAAAAGGAAACTAACTTTAAACCAATCATAATGATGAATAAGATGGTAAGATGTGTAAATATAATAATCTAAATATAACAATCAAATGTTATTAACCAAGTGAAATATCCCAAAATTGCAAATATCTCCAACATGAGAAAATCTGCTTTTGTACATTCTTACTATAACTCACTAAAGGAGAAAAACCATATGATCATCTCATATAATGTTAATTTTTTGATAAATTCAATACCCGCTTTAAAAAAAAATGTGCCAGCAATAGATATAAATTTAGTCAGCCCCAAAAGACTGGCATGTATGAAAATATGAAATTAAAAATCTCTATGTGATTAAAGACACTATGAATAAAGTAAAAGAAAAATGGCACATGAGACAATATATATTCCTAAGAAGGACAGATATATAGAGTACCTCCAAATGATTAAGAAAGGGAGAAGCATATCAATAGATAGCTGAGAAAAAAATGTAAAAAAGCAATTAATTAAAAATTTTAATACATTTAAGAAAAAGTTTAACTTTACTAAGAGTTGCATAATTACAGCCTTAAATAAAATACCATTATTACTCCTCAGATTGATAAATATTTTAAAGATCAATTATGTCAAGTTTAGAAAGAACATTGGGAAAACATTCTCATTCATTGTTAGTGTAATTGCAATTTTTGAGTAGAATCAGGCAGAATTCATTAAAATTACATGTCTATTACCTTTGATCCTGCTCTTTCATTTCTAAGAATCTATCCCACATTTGAATTTGTGTAAATATATATAATGCAACATGTCGAGTATAACAGTAGCTTATTGTAATAAAGAATAACTTTATTAAATATCTACTCGAAGGCAGTAAGTAAAGTACATTGGGAAACGTATATTTGACAGTGGTTAGAAAGAATGGTATGCTTTTGTGAGAATCACTGTATACACTATCTTCACGTTGGTACCACATGAAGAAATATCAGTGGCTGAGGGCACCTATGAAGTGATTAGAGTGAAAGAATTTGACCCAGAAGGAAGCATTTCAGTGTTGTTTAGTAGAATAGCAAAGCAGACTGAGAAGGAGTTAAAGAATTAGGAGAAAGTCAGGAAGATGAGTTATTCATGATAGAGGGTTAACTTGCCTACAGCTACTGAGATATCAGACATGAGGTTGATAATTGTAATGGGATCAAAAATCACTTGCTAAAAAGCAAATATTTCTAAAAAGAATATTATTACACTCTAAATTAATTCATTTTGCTCTGGATCCCATATCTGTGAGGCGGAGCAGTGGTGGGGTGGGGCGTTGAAAGAAAACCACAATAACAAAAATACACTTTCCAATTTCAGTTAACTCGGTCTTCTTAGATGCACCCTCTGCCCTCCTGGGTTTTCTTCTCAAGATGGTATCTAGGTGAAATGAGGATACCTTCTAGCCTCATGACAGATAAGAGAATGGTCTCTAGTTTCTTTCTCTTTGTATATTTACTCAATAAATATTTATTGAGTATTTACTATGTGCCAAACTTTATTTAAGGTTCTGAGGACAAAGCAGTAAATAAAGAGGCAACAACACCTGCCCTCTTGGAGTTTACATTCTAGGGACGCCTGTGCCCTGCTCTTCTCTATCCTCTGTTATTTTGTTAAATCTGCCTGTGTTTTACCGTTGTTGTTTATTTGCTTTGTTTTGTTTTCTGGTGGGCATCAAGCATCATCCCTATGAAAGTTTGCAATTCTTGTCATTTGCTTAAATTCTAAGGTTCCTTCTTTCTTCCGCCTCCTTGACCTGTTCTCTGGTTGGAGCTTTCAGCACTTAAGGTGATCCCTTCGAACTACATACAGGCTATGGGGATGAGGAGATGCTCTTGGGCCTAGTCGCAAACTCTACCTCCCTCCTCTGCCCCTGCTGCCCTGCCTACCACCTCTCCCACCCACAACTGCTGCACACTGGAAACCCAGCACCATGTGGGAGCTTTCTCATCTCTGACTCCTCTTTGGGCAGGGGTCCAAACCCCTCATTCCCTTCTCAGGAACCCGGGAAGGCCTCTTCATTTTAATTGTGATTCTGCAAAATCTCCATGGTTGAGGATTTTCTTGTATTGTTTTTCCTTGTTTGAAGTTACTGTTGTGATGACACCTTTTTTTGGAAAATTTAGGGTAAGTGGTAGCTTAAGAGTGTAGTACCTGGGAAAGCAGAAAGAATAGAACCTGGAACTCCACAGACTTTATTCAGGTCTCTTTATATTGCGCTACACAGGAATTAATTCCTGCAGCCCACAGAGTTATGATTGTTAATTTTGTTGTATTCATTAACCCTATTTTATAATTTATCAATCTTTAATGATTGTACATGTGGATTGTGGAGGTACTCTGCACTTGTTTGTGCGTATATGTAAATGGGTACACAAACTTTGCCCTTTTTACTCTCCCACTTTTCTTTCACAAAATGAGCTAGGATTATTTAGGAAGGGGACCTGGGGGATGGTGATTACAGAGATACCATGTTCTTTACTTGTTTATATTTATCATGTGTAATTATAATAGTAGTTAATACTTTTTGCCAGATACTTTTTCACAAGACTTTCATGGGTTACATTTAATTTTCACTGCAATTCTATTAGGTAGGTACTTGCTCTTTTTATCTGTATTTTATAGGTGAGACTAAAGCACCGAGTGATGAAGTGACAGGCAGAACTCAAGCTTATGAAAGGCAGACCTATATCTGGCTATAAAGTGTTATCTGTAGAGCCCATATATTTAAACTTGGGTTATATTATATCAAGTTATACTGTCTCTTTTATGTTCTCCATTTGCACTAAAAGTGATAGGCTCTCATTTTGTCAGACATTATCAAGATGCAAAAGAAATTAAAGCCATACTCCAAAAAAAAAAAAATTGACAATAGATGTGATATATCCAAATGATGAAATATTACTTACCTACTATATAGGTTGTGTATGGAGAGTTTACAGTAACTTGGGAAATAAAGTTTGAGAGAAAGGTAAAGGCCTGGACCCAAAATAGGTTGAAGATTTTTATAGCTGCTGGTGGGAAGGGGTGTACCTGCCATGGTCTTAAGAACAAGAAACTCAGACCAAGAGAAATGGCACATTTGGGGTATTAATAATCCTATTTTTTATTGTCAGCCGGTGAGCATAGCTTTGGATTAGTTTATTCTAGTAGCACCTGTTAGTTTAGAGTCATTTACAGGGACCATGTCCTGTGGGAAATGCTCGCCATGGGCCACATGGTAAACACAGGGGAATTAGTGGTAATGTACTTATCAGGGTCAGCAGGACAGAGATGGCCAGTTTTGTGCTAAATGCTGCAGTAGAAAAAGTGTTCCCTTCTACTCCTCTGATTCTTCTTTCTTTGGAGTCATAGTTTCTCTTTTGTTCTAAAGTACTTATTACCCTCAAGTTTCTCTCCATTCCTCTATCAAAATTCTGTTTCAAATACCTAGGACTACAAGTAAAACTAAAAATCTACTAAGAGATATAAACAAAACCTTAAAATAGAGAGACATACTTTTTCCTGAAGATTTCTTACTACTAGCAAATGTTTTTATTTTTCCTAAGGTAATATACAATCCTATAAAAATCTCAATGGGATATTCTGGGGAAAGAGAAAAAAATATTTAAAGTTTATTTGAAAGGTTTAGTCAAGAATAGCTCCCAAAGAATCATAAAAGAAATAACAAAGGGGAAATATGCCTTATGATATACAGGGGAAAGTCTAAAATAAGAATCTTTTAAAGGTTTGAAATAGTATAAATCAAGAAAGAAATCACACAACTGCAAAGAAAGCCCTCCCCCTAAAAAAATCATTGTCTCTCTATAAGAACAAGAAAATCATAAAGCAATAGAGGAAAGATTAACCAATAAATAATACTAGATAACAAATTGTTTGGAAAAAAATAAAAACATTAGATTCTCATATACCCATAGAACAAAACAAATCTAAGAATTAAGTACACAAATGTTTTAAAAATCATAAAAAATTGTGAAAAAAATACGTCATAATATGATATCTTCATGGGTAAAGAATTTCTAGAAATTAAATATTAATTGGAAAAAATTACAAGGGAACAGTATCTAAGTTATACAATGTAAAAATTAGAAATAACATTTTTATATATAAACAATTTTATTAGAAGTGCCATTCAAAATATATAGGGGAGAATAATTATAACAATTATAGCTAAGGTTTAATAAACTTATCGAAGTCTTCTTTTGAATAAATCTTAAAAATCCTATCATTGAAAAATGTAAAAATATACTAGCAACAAATTTTAAGAAAATAAATGACATTATAAAAGAAATGCAAACAACAAAAAATATTTTCTACAAAATTTGCTAAGCATACAATATTACATTACTCAGGAAAAAAATATGAACTTAAATGGTCCCACATCTAAATTTTAGTGAGATAATGCAACTTAGAACAATCTTTCTAGAAAATAATTAGGAATGTATTTCAGCAAACTTCCAAAACTTTAGTATTTAATACAATAATTTGTTATCTAACAATCTCTTCTAAGAAAAATAAATCAGAAATTTAAACAAGAAAATTATGTTTATGCAATGTGGACTTATTTGTCATGACAAAAAATGAAAACAGCTAAATTATGAAAAAAATAGAAAAATAAATATATTATGATAAATCTCCATGAGAGAATACTATGAAGCCATCAAATTAAGGATCTCAAAGAATAATATCATAGAAACCATCATAATATAGTATTAAAAAATAAAAACAAGATACAAGTTGTATATTTAATTTGACCCATTATGGCCTATATATATTATATATGTAATGCATATATTACATGCATGAAAAAATCTGAAAGGAAATGCATTAAATATTGAGGACTATTTTTGAGTAGTACGATTAGAAAGGTTTTGATTTGCATTTTACATATTTCTGATTTCTCAAGAAAGATAATATATCAGTATCTGAACAAATAATTGTATAAAAATATTATTCCTCCATTTAACTTTTTAAAAGGTTTCATCTAAAGGAATAAACTGATCATTATAATACCAGTCCTGAGATAGCAAGTTTAAGGAATTCATTTGTCATCCAAATGGGCTTTTTAATGCTCCTAGATTCACACTACATGGCAATTGACAATATTGCCAATATAAGTTTTAAGGTCAGATCAGCATATGGATACTGAAGTCTCACTTATGGAAAATATAGTTCATCCATATATAAGGAGATTATCTAAGTGTCTCAAATGTAGTGGCAGTTTTAGATTACATTCATGATAATGAGACTCAATTTACTCATTTTTTGAAGCCAAGAAATTTGGCAAAGAATGTCATGGGGAGAGAATGGAAGAGAGAGAAGGAAAAGAGTGTGATCTCAGAGAAGCAATCACCCTGAATTGTAGTCTTGTCAAAGATGGCATACAAAAATCAGTATAGCTGAAGTTAATTTTATTAGCTATCTGAAATATACCAGGTCCCTTTTGTTGGCCTTCTGCCCTATATTATCCGGGTTGCATCACGAGAACACTCTACTCCACAAGGAGGATAAATCTCTGATAATTTTGGTGCAAAAGGATGAGTAAGTTTTACTCTATTTAGTTACCATAGTGGTGAGTGTTCTCTGAAAGCTTTGTTATAGTCCAAGCCCTGCTATAATTTACCAAGAAGTCTTTGGAGTCTACTTTCAAATAATGCCATCCTGAGCCTTTTGAGAATCCTGACTCTCTGTGATTTCCTCAAGATAGCGTATCAGGTATCTGACTGACATCATGGGAGCATAAGGGCATCTGTTGATGGCAAGGAGAGGACCATGGAGTCATATTCTCTGATAATGTTTATTCTGCATCTGTGATTTGTGTCCTACAAGGCTCTTGGGACTTAAACCACATGTGCTGTATTTGCATTAATGGGAACTTGAGAAGGAGAGGCCATAATACTATTAAAATGTTTAGCTTTCTCTCTCTCATCGCACAGACACATGCTGATAACTACTCCCAGACCTTGTATCATGGTACTGCAGGATTCAGCTCAAGTGTATTTATTGTTTCGATACAAGGGACTTAAAAACAAATAGTTGCCATCTCTGCCTCTGATAGTTTGCCAGGCTTTTAACTTCTTTGGCTTTTCCCTCTTTAGATCATGGTGAGGTATCTCAGATGTATTCCTAACAGCTATTACCTCCGAGTCTTTGTTTCTTCTTTTATAAAGAAACTCTTGCTTTAAGGTATATTTAGAAACCCCAGGGTCTAAGCCAAATTCCAAAGAACCACATCCTAATTCTGCTTTCGAATGGCAGTAAATTACTTATCAGAACAGAATACCCCACATGGGTTATTGATCACCCAGGCTTAATTGTCAAAAACATGACAAAAATTCTGGAGACTATCTGTAGGGTTAAATATCCAACAGTCAAATTACATATGGGGACATTTTGAAGCATCTTATAAACCCAAAGAGAGAAAGACAGAGAAAGGAGCAGGGCTTGAAGGAGCAGGGCTTGAAGATTGCATCTTTCATTACTCCTTAGGCTGGCCTATTTTCAAATTAACCCTATAGCGAGCCATAAAATCAATTTAGTGAATTGGGACCTGTATTTTTTAATGAAAAGAATTTTTAAAAAAATAGACTAGAATAAAAATATCGGACTACATTACATATAGTAAGGGGAAAGTATTGTTTCATGAAACTTTTGTTTCAATTGTATAATATGTACACAGGTATACATGTGTACACATACACACAGTATATATACTATTTTATATAGAATAATGGGTAGATGGATTGATCGATTGATTGACAGACAGATAGATAGAACTGCGTGTGTGTTTCTCACAAAGAGGAAGAAAGAGGGAGTGGAGGAAGAGGTACTAATTAGTGATGTAAAATGTAGTTTTTACCATGGATGGCCAAAAAATTTGAAAGCCTTCACCAGACTAGACCTCCTGGGCAGTGACTTCTTTAACTTTTGAATAAATTCTTCCCTTAATGCTTCTCTCATCTGCTTTCAGGTAAATTCACAAGCTACATATAAACATAATCTAATTAAATCTAAAATATTTTTAGAAAACTTTATGAATGAAACAGTAAGATGAGGATCCAATGTTGTGAGCCATTCATTAAGAGTAGCTAGTTACAAGCCAGATACCAGTTCTAATGATGGGAGTACGTTCTCTTTAATGTCCTGCGCCTCAGGACACCAGAGAATGACAAGTCGTACGACAGTTCGTAGTGAGCCTCAGAAACTGGGGGAGCGGCTCACAGTATTGAAGACCTTTAGATATCATTTATCCAGGGGTTATCTGTCCAGGATTATTTCTTAGGAGCAGGAATAACCCAGTTCATGGTGACAGAACCATCTTGATGAGGCAAGCAAAAAAAGTACAGTTGGGACAGGTGCTAGGGAAAAGTTTAAACTGATAATATTAGAAGGAATAAAGAACCAAAAACTAAGATGATGGAAAACAGCCCACATTTTTAATGTTAGAGTGTGAGTTCCAACCTGAAATAAGAATATTTAATAAGGCAGTTGGATAGTTGACGAGGACATGAAAATGGCTCATTTTCAGATACTTATATGACTCTCTGCTTTGAATACAAGGGTGGATTATTTGATTAAACGTCTAGTGGTTTAATTGGATGGGACAGAAGGAAGGTGGAGTTAAAGAAAAGAGTGGGGCAGTGAGAATCAGGGAAATGCTCAGCGGAGCCCCAGTCCCGCAAGGGATACAGGCAAAAAGGAATCCTGTCAGCTGAGAGAGTCTGGTGCACTGTGTAAGCCACCAGAATAGGGAATCAGAAGCCAACAAACAAAATGAGGGCAAGAGTTACAGAACTGACCTTCAGCCAAGACAGGATGCTGAGAATCAGAGCATTTTCAACTATCAGGACCTGAGATTACATCAAGTCACCTAAGAGTGAGTTAAAGGTCTGAATACACATGCCAAGCATCCCAAAAGTCTAGCATCAAAAATCAAAGGCAGAGAAGCAAGTTGCTTGAGCTGTTTTGAAAGGAGGGAAAAAAGGTTGAGAATCAGAAAGAGCCTTAGAAAGTGCAGGAGATCATGCAGGAGACATTCTACATCAGATAGAACTTGTGTATCGTCTTTCAGAAAAGTTGCAATGGCACAACCTTAGAAGACAGTGCCATGTTCACAGTTAGGGAAGTTGCAATACAGATTCAGCTTTAAGAGAATATTTCCGCTTCTCTGACACTGTGGTATGACTCTGCTGATATCATCTGCAGAAAACTAGCACTATTTTCCTCTTGTCTAACATACCAAATCAAACATGTTTCCTAAATATTAAGGCCTTTTTTAAATCTGAATACCACAACTCTATAATATTAACCTAAGTCAACTGACCTATCATTCATCCTATCTCCCTTTATTGAGGACTTGTGGTATTCCAGGTGTTCAGCTAAGTGATGGAGACACATGGTCTTTGTCATCAGGGAACTTGAAGTGTAGCAAGGGTTAGAAAAGAAAATTAAATAAGTACAATAGAGAGATGAATACCATAATGGAGTAAGTACATGCTACTGGAGGGACATTCTTTTTTGACTTTCATAAGTTAGAAGAGCCTTTCCTAAATAGTTGATGTCTGAACAGTTTCCTGAATAAAAAGAAGGTGTTTGCAAAAACCCAGGAGATAATCAATGAATCACTCAATCAAATAATAATACTTTTAAGTAATTACAGGTACTATGCGAAATTCTTTTGCTGCATTGTATTTCATATAACAGTAGTCCTATGAGGTAGGTTGTTTTCTTCAGATTATAGGTGAAGATAGTGAAACACAAATATTCTAAATAACTTGCTCAAAGTTATGCAGTTAATAAGCAGAGGACTTGAGGAAAAAAGGTTAGAGACAGAAAGAGAAATCATGAAATGCTTGATAATCCATATTAAATAATTTAGGTTTTATCTTGAAGAAAATAGTGATTCAGTCAGTGACTTTTAAACCACAAGTGACAGATATGGATTTGGATAGATCATGTGTCTATAGTTTATAGGAGGCCAGCCCCATCACCAGTTACTTTCAAATTACATGTGGAACTCTGTAAACAGATTCCTAGGCCCTACTCCAACTATCTGATCTTTTAAGTCTCTGTGAGCATGAGCATCTGTCCTTACAAAGATCTCCAAGGATGATTCCGATATCATTTAAATTAGGAATTTACTAATAGGTGGATGTAAAGAGCGGATTGTAGCAACACAAACTGACACTAGGAAGGTCTGACAGGGAATAATGGTATCTTGAATTAGAATAAGTACCAAGGAAGATATCTGAACTAGAGATGTAAATTAAGGATTTGTCAGTTCATAACTCCAATTAAAAACAAAAAAAAAGCAACGGTGTGGGTAATGTCATTCAGGAGTATGTTCCTAAGGGAGAAGAATTGTGACTTATGAGAGAATGCTGACGAACACCTCATTTAAAGGATGAGTGAAGGGAGAAGAGCGCACAGAGAACTTAGGAGCAGTTTCTTCTAGAGATGCCATATTCTTTCTTGCTTCTGAGTCATTGTACGAGTTATTCTTGTCACCTGTGTTACTCTTTTCCCCTTCTTTTCTTTCACTAAACCCCATCTGTCCTTGTAAGAACCTTCTCTAACATACTTCCTTGAGGGTTCCAATTTACCCTCAGAGAAAATGGTTTGTTTCCTAAAAATTAGTATGTATGTTCCATCTTGAATCATGATTAATTATTGTTTTCCCATCTTGTTCTTATATGTTACAGTAGATTAAAAGCTTCTTATGAGCAAGGGTCACTGATTCTATTTTGAGGAAGACTTCACAGCTCCTAGAATTGGAATCTAGGAGGTGTTCACTAATATCTAAAGATCAATGCTTGCTGAATGTCTCCCTAGTGTTGTATGTGATGAACAGTGATCTATATGTCCCAATATACACAAAGTAGAACTATTGTCCTGCTAAAATTATGAAGAGTGCCTCTTTAGCCTTCAAAATTCTCATAGTGTAGGCAATAAATTATATAGTCACCCTACTGATAATGGAATATACATATGTACATTATATGTATAGATAGATATTAAATATATATTTATATATATCCATAAATAATATATATTAAAGTCTAGCATTTTTAAATAGTACTATTTCTAACACAAATATCATGGGGGTGGGGGAGTAAGGAGTGTTAAGGTTTTTTCACACATTTAGCATGGAGTAATGTTTGTGTCATTCAAGATGTCATATGTCTCCATTATTAGATGGATGTGGCCTGCTTCTCAATTGATAGATGTCATTGTTTATTATATAATCACAAGTGATTTATATATTTTAAGTACTATTAAATTATATACATACTATTTTTATATATATTACATCACTAAATTATAGTTTTAGAAATACCAAATACTTTTCATGTTTGTTTAAATATAACCTTTTGAATAAACAGGGATTTTCTCAAATAAGCAGAATTGCCTTTTTTTTCAATTTATTTATTCCTGTAATTCATGGGAAAAGAGAAATTTCTACTTATTCATGAACTTCTAAATACACATATGCTTAGTCTATCATCCTTAATGAATGATGACACTGTTTTATAGAGGGCAGAACCTAGCTCATCATACTATTGGTGAAATACGATTTCAAAATTTTCAGAAACCAAAAGTAAGATTTTATTGTAGTATTAATTTTACTTATTGAATTATGAAGTTTGGATTCCAGACAATAAAAATTCACTAATTGATCCCCAAATCCTCAGCTAATGTTTGTTATTCTTCTCAGATCATATAGTGAGACATCAGAGAAGGAAATAGACACCATTCTTTCTTGCAATCCACACATTCTCCAAGGGCAATTCTCAGTTCCCTCATTTTCCAGGTCAAAGTACATTAATCCTGTGAGAATAGTTTATCTGTGTCCTAGCTAATCTGTGTTTACTAGAACAGCACAGAGGCACTCTGTTTATGTCTGACAAAGTAGTTATAAATCACACTTCTTCAGATCATAACTACACATTTATCTTTAGCATATATCACCAACTGAGTCATTTTGATGTAAATATTGCACCTCTTAAATATAATGATGATAATAGAGGCTGTGAATCCACAGATTTGCTCCCTTTCAATAACTGAAAATATTTAAATCACAGAAGCTTTAACATCCTATGGGGAGTGGCAGACAGACGTGTCAATAGAGTGGGACCTACAAAAGTTGCAACTGTTTTGTCTGGGTAATGAATAAGGCAGACTCACTAGCTTCCGCAAGGGAATTATGGTACTTTTTCTAAGTTGATAGGTTTTGGTTATGCTGTGACCAGCAGCCCAGAAGTGACTGATTGGAGAGAGTCCTCAGCTCTTCATTCCTTCCAGCTTTGTCATCACATAGAAACAGCTCTTTAGCAAAGGGTTGTAAACAACACAAGGTAGACAATAGTCTGCAGGTTTCTTCATTTAGTCCAAAAACCTGTGGGAATCAGCCAGCTTTCTGAGACTGCTAAAGAGACCATTTTTGAATAAGAGGTCTTCGAGATTATGGAGAATCTACATTGTGGTGGCGTTACCATCTCTTATTGTTTGGCATCCTTGTCTAGAAACTTTTGGTTGACTGTGATTTTACTTGAAGATTAAAGCACAGATTTTTATATGTATCTTCTATTCTCTGAATGTAAAAAATATAAAATACACCTACATTCACTCCTAACTGGCAGCATTGTAATTTAGCAGATTTTTGTTTTTCACTGAAACCTGGAGTTGAATTTTCTTGAGCCGGAAGGCATTCAAGCTGCTGTTTTTCACTCAGCTATATTTCTCTATAAGCATCTAATTGTTTCAAAAAGTGATGTACAGTATGCAAAAACCTGAATCTAATGCAAATAAGCCTGTACAGCACTAAAGTTAACAGGTGTTCTCATTAATGTAAGTAGACATGGAACAATTCTTGAATGTTTTATAAACACTCATAATCGTGGCCAAATATGTTACAATAGCATAGAGATACTTACATACTACAACATCTTTTATTCTTGTTGTGCAGTCTCAGAACTCATTAATAGGAGACATGTGTGAGTACTAAACTCGTGGCAACAATGCCTGTTTCTGCTTAAGTTACTGCATCTTAAATTAACTAATATTTCTAAATAAAATTATTGGTAACATATAACTACTGACACCCATCCTCCGTCCTCCAACAACTTGCTTGTTTATTAATGTTAATAGTGCTTTAGTGAAATAAAGGGTTACAATGTCGATGGACCAGCAATGAGCACCTCTACATTATTAAGCTTCTCTAAAGACTTGACACATTAACCTAAGGATTAACTCTTGAAAATAGTAAACTTGTGTCCAATTTCCCATGTTCTCAACTCTAAATTAGAAGAGTCCATACATAGGGTGAGACTCTTGGTTGATCCCTGCAAACACATGGTGGCTTGGAATATAATCAAGAACATTCTATGTTAGCTCTGTGCATTAAAACACAGACTCACTCAATTGTCAGGAGTCTGGCTGATGGGAAAATATAGTCGTGGATTGCTGCTCTCAGTCTTCAAAATGGATTGCCTACTCAGCTCTGCTAAAAGTATTATCAGTAGTTGTCAACATAAACTGCTTACATTGCCTGAAAAAAAACCACAATGGTACTATAACTTTCAAAATTGTATTTCAATGGACGATATGTTAAATAAATTATGGTGTATCAAACAAGAGGCTATAATGCATTTACTGAAATGTATAAAGTAAATAAGGTTTATTTACTATTTACTAGTATCCCTTAGATGTGGGTTGAACAGCCACTCAGTGGGTAGACAATTGCCCTTGGCTTCAGAGTGATTATAGTGTAGTGGGAGGAACAGAGAAATCAACAGGGCATTGCCATATAGACCACTATGACCTAAGATGAAGTAGAGCAGGATATAATAGGAGTACTTAGTAGGGACATCTGTTTTTAAGAACTCTTTTCTGTAAAGGTGACGTCTAAGTTGATTTGAATAATTTGATAGAGGAAGTCAGAGGGTTCTGGGCAATGGAAAGAACCTGCTCTAAGGGGAGAAGTAAAAATTAGTATGGAATAGCTGGGCAACAAAAAGAATTCAACATGACTGGATCAGAGAGATGCAGAGGGAAATTTGGGGCAGGGTCTGCAGAGCAGGTAGTGGGCAGAGAGCATAGGGTCTCAGGATCTGGCAGCCAAAATTTAAAGAATTTGCATTACAGTGTAACAGCTGTGGGAAATCTCAGAATTATATCAAACAGAGAAATGAGATGTTCAGATCTAAATTTCAGAGAAGAGAAAACATAAATAAGATGGTGAGGGGACTAAAAGATATTGTAATTAAATCCATGTGGGAGATGATAGTAGTACAGATAGTTAAATGAATTAAAAAATGTTTATAACAGTACACATTATCATTAGAATATAAACACATGTAATGTTTGCCTATTGGTGAAAAAAAATAGAGAAGGACAGACAACAATTCAGTATACCTTGGGGAAAGGGAAATTTTGTGTTTATGTTATACTTTTGTATTTGTTAAAAATTTTAAATTGCACATTAGTTAATGATAGAAATAATAAAAATCACTCTACTTTGAAAATAGCACGGCAGCAGATTCCCAAATACCATCTGACTAGATGAGTAATATTGCACAATGAACATAGCTCAGGCTAGAAGATGATCTGTGTTTGGCAGGGACTGATTGAGTGGTGGTTACCAGTGAACACAAGTCTTAGTGTAATTAGTTTATCTAGATGCAACTACTCCCCCCAAGTTTAAAATTAACGTTAACAGCAATAAAACTCTAAGCTGATATCTTTATATGCCAACTGCTTTGATTAGTCACTTTTTCAGTCGTTTTTTATATGAGCACCACAGGCAAAAGTTTTGGTGTAGCTGACTACAAAACTGTGGAAACTGCTAAACTATCTACTAATTACTTGGATAGTATTCTTTCATGAATATTGAGAAGACTGTTTCTCAGTGCTTAAAATATTTTACTGCAGATAAAAGAATGAACACAAGTTTTTGTTTGTTTGAAATGAATTTTGGGTCGGGCATTTTGTTAATAAATAGAAAGATAGAGTGGGCAAATGATATGGGGTGTGAATGTTCACTACAGGGCCACTTTTGTTATGCAGAACAAATCTGTGTTGTAAGAATGCGTGGACCAAATCATCTGGGTGTCAAAGGTACAGCTCAATTTCAATTAAAAAGCACTGTTTCTTCAAAGGTTGGCCTTAAACCTTAGATTTCGGAATGCACTTGAAATCTGTCATATATGTTGTCCAACACTTGTTTACTTTCCATTAAATAAGAAATTGCTTACATGGGCAGGTTATTTTGATATGATGACACCACTGAGGGTTTCAATAAATGTACAGGAAAATCAATCAACCCCAAACACATTGAAAACATATCCAATAAACATCTGGAAACTAATGAACGCACATTTGTTAACACAGGGGGAGTTGTGGAAATGCGGGATTCAGCTTCATTTTTGCTTAGGCTTATTTAGTAGCATGTGGATTTAAGAACATTTCACAGAGTTAGAAGAAACAGGGTAATTATAACATAAGGTTCAGCATCTTTAAATATGTAGAACATTTTCCATTGCTTAAAACAAATATTCCCTAAGAAAGTATAAAACATTTTTCTGACTTGCAAAGTTTTTGCAGTCTATCATTTAAATTACTTAAATAAAGGGAGCTTTACTGCTCCCCAAAGCTGAGAATATAACACCCTCCATGCATATTAGCTTGATCTTCTTGACAGACCAGAAAAGTGTTTGTGTGTGCCAATTAAAACAAAAATGGATCCCTAGTGGCTTGTTCCTCACACAACTTCTGAAGACTGCTATCATTGTTTGCTAGGGTAACCCTGGATAAGGCTGCTAGCCAAAGTAAACAAACTTTTCAAAACTTTCATGACAGATGGGGGTTACAAATGCATTTTAATAAGAGAGTTGCCAAAGCAACTTTTTTTTTTTTTTTATAATCAGCATATATTTACTTAACATCTAGCAACATTGGGAACACAAGGCAGATACTTTCTCACAAAATGTTTTAACAAGTAATATTTTTAGAAAGACAAATTGAAGACCTTTTACTTCTAACTGATATTTTACCCTTAGTTTTATGTTAACTTTACTCGACATGTTAAGAAAAATGTTAAGAGTTACTCAGACCCCACTGTAATTTGAGACAGACATGCAGTTTGATAATGGAATTTCTTTGGTGGTCATAAACACTTTTGAGACCAAGTATTTTAACTATTAGTATAACTATGACAACTTTCGTTTGATCAGCTATATCAAATAAGAGTGTGATGTATGGTGAGAAAAATGTGAATCTCAGAGTTTTTATTTTTAAATCATTATTGCTTCAATGTTAGGTCTTTATATATCACATTGATAGAGCCGAAATATGTATCTATAATTTTTGCTGTTAGAATTCAATAAAGATAAGGTCAAAATTAATATCAACGATAATTTATATTCACTTTAAATGAATTTAGTATGTTTTGACATAACTTTTCATATATACTTAATTCAAAATAATGACTTCATTATGAAGTCTAAAGTATCTCCAAAAATAATAGTAATTACATTCCCTTCCTCTTAAATGGGTAATCTACTTACCTGTATGATGACTGTAGCTACATCATTTAACATTTTTTATGGCTCTTTGGATATCTGATATATTTTTTTACACATTTTCTATGTATCATTTCAGCTTCATTAATATGGAATAAATTTTCTTTAGGTTCATAGTCAAAGATTGATCCTAAGTGAAATGTGAAAAATATTTAGTTCAAACTTGGGATTGTTTTTGTCATTTAGTCTCTAAAGGAGTTTTTTGAATGCCTCAATTCTGTTTTAGATATATTTTTTCATAGCAGCATACTGATTATTTTTGAGGAAAAAAGGAAAAAAAATCTGAGTAAGGATGTTGGTGATCTTTTAAAAGTGTGGTATTTTTAGCATAACAGTAAAGATATGCAACTTTTGTCTAAGGTTTATATTTTGAATTTCACAACCAAAACCAGAATCATCATGGTTCTTTCCCCACATGCACAGAGTCTTTGACTGTACACAACTGTTTGCTAAGGACTAGTGAACTAGAAATCAGGATCTTTGTAATCTCTTAATTCTATCATTTAAAATGAGCCAATTTGATAGAATGGCATTCTCATTTTCTTCATTTGCTTCATTTTCTTCGTTTGTAAAATTACTTTATGATAGTGGAGGGAAGCTGCACTTGAAGAATGTTTATTATGTGCTTTGAGATCATTAAAGCTGATATCACTTTGCATACCAAGTGGTTGTATTCATATCCTTAATATACTAAAGTTCTAATACAATCAACCTTTAACAAATAACCTATCATGACCAACAGTTTATGCATAATTCCATGATGTAAATGTGTCTGCTGTAATTACTCCCACTTCTGAAATCTTGACATGAATATTGTCTGTGCCATTCACACTGGGACTTAGTATAAGCCATTTTCTATTGTTATTTATCTTTATATGTATATGTCCTATTTATCCAAACCGATTGTGAGCTCTTGAGAGCGGGGGTTGTGTATCCCTAACTTCTATGCGCCTTGCACTTAATGGATGTTTAATTAGTTCTTGTTGATGATCTGGGTGATGTTTGGTCAGAAACACATCCTCTCATTTTCCTGAACAAAGAATTATTTGTGAGATTGATCCTACAATAGTAAGAGTGCTGCTATAAAAGAAGGAACACATGTCACTCATTATCTCTTGTGTCTTTGATAGTCTCTCAGTATACATCTGAGGTCAACTGAAACAGAAGTAGCCAATAATATTTAACCACTAAATATATTTTACTGATGAGATATCTATCTATAGCATAAAGTTGTCCAATGATCATTATCAGATTTATTTTACTATTATTTATGAAAGATTTATTTTGCTATTATTTATGAAAGAGTAACTAAAATGTCTTCCACAGTGTTTGTGAAGCTATGACTAGGTTTAATTTGCTTTCTCATTCTTTATTTTTTCCTAATTCTCCACAATAAATTACAATCAGAAAAAATTGAAGTTTTAAAACTTTTTGCTTCTATTCTAGAAAACCAAATTATGGAAAATTTTAATAGTATAGATGCCATTCTACATATTAATTTCTCATTTAATTTAAAATCTAACATGGGAAAAACTAACTGCCAGAATCCACATTGACAAAGGTGATATTTTATTGACAATATATTGAAAAGGTCAATACTTAAATAAACATAAATGCTACCTATTAAAACTCATTTAAAATGTTTTAAATTAGTTTAAAAGTTTAAAATAATACTATGTTTGTTAAATAACACCTAAAAAACAAATTTCTTCTCATCTGTTATCAGTGGAATTTGGAGTTTGATATACGTGCCTCCATCTTCAGAGGAACTATAACAAGGACAAGACCAAGGTTCTTAGCCCAAGGGAAGGCTATTGTTGAATTAATAGCAAAAAGATTTAAGGAATGTGTCTGTTCTGTATTTTCCCAGTGGATATGCGTATATAATTTTCCAGGCATACATTTGTTACCAGCAAGAATTTAAATGGATCCTTATTTTACTATGAAAATGTTTGGGGCAAATTTCCCTAGACAGGTAAATGAGGATATCTTCTATTGAGAGCACTAGTACATTTCATTAAGACTGCTTTGGTGCCAAGATAGATCCCTTTCAAACAAGACATGGTGGAGAAAAGGGATTTCAAGAGACATTTGTCTAAAAGGAGGCTCAAAAGCAAAATGGAGGCCAGCAGATCTTACCTAAACTCATCATATTTTCTATCAGTTTTTTCTTTATCCACTTAACCCTAGCATCTGTCACTTAAGCAGAACATAATATAGAAAGAATACATTAGTATAGCTTAATATCAAATCTTTTATGTTTGTTATTAGTTCTACATCACTTTAGATTGTCATCAGGAGTTGTTCAATCAAAAGATTTAGAGTAAACGTTCTTTACTGATGTCTTTTTTTCCCCCAAGGGTGTTGAAAATTCGATTGTTCAAAGTGTAAATATGATTCAGAAAACCATTTATCAGAAAACCTAAAGAGGTAATGCAAAAAAGGGGATAGAAAACCTGAATTAAATGGGCTTTACCAGTCAAAGGCTTTGAAACTGCTTTCCTGTGAGTGACTGGAATGGAGCAGAACAAAGTCAATTACCGACTGTAATTAAGAAGTAGATGCATTTAAACTGTAGAGAGCAGTAGCAGACTTCTCCAGACTGCCTAGTAACTCAAAAGATTAGTGGGAAGACAGAGGGAAGGATGTGAACTGTATCTCTCTGATAGTATGTTTTGAATGAATTGCATTCATATAGTTCTCTGATCCAGTTTCTCAAAATGAATTTATAAATCACTGATTACGTACGATTAATGCAGTATTTATTTGGACAAATAAACTTTTAAAATACACTTTGCTTTTGATTGGCACGCAGTAAAAGATCATCTTTGCATAGCATGCACCAAAAATGCAAATGCACTGCTGAAGTACTTATATTTTATCACTGTTTGAACTTACTAGACTGAGAAAAGAACTATGCTAGCTCTTTCTTAAACCCTCAGAATACCGTAAATCTAATTATGTGTGTTTCTTGTACTTTGAAAATGTTCCTTTTTCATAATTTTAATAATGGTTTATTTATAATGGCAAGGAAATAGACTGTAGATTGTATTTGGGCTAATTCATTTTTCTTTGTGTATGTTAACAAATTGTGACGTTATATAATACATTCATAATCAAAATATTTACATTTAGATAGGATGAAGGTAGAGGTCAAGGACGTTACTAGTTTTCTTGGGTTAGTTAGAAGTGACCTTATATTTTTAGATATTACTATTTCTGTGGCAACACTTTATAAAGTAAATATTTGGAACTTTATGTAAGTAAAGAACATTGCAAGCATTTTCAGATAATTAGGCAAACATCAGCTTAACTGTCTTTTACTGGAAACATAAAACAGAAGACTATTTGGAGGCTATTTTGAGCCATCTCAAATTTTACATACAATTTTACTTAAGAACAGAGTGGAAAAAAAAAAAAAAGAACAGAGTGATTGACCCTGGTAATCTGTCAAATTCTAGTGTGGATAATTAATTTTCTCTTATTTTCTAATCTTTTACTTCTCATAATTGCATATACTTTGGATAGTTCCTCTCTTTACATCTGTGAAAAGTTGGAATTCATCTCACTCAAGAATGGTTGCATTGCAGTACTGAGTGATGTTGTATCTCTATGTAGTTTTTCCAAAAATAAATGACAAATGAATATTTATGTGTATGTATAATCAAAGATTTCTTTAAAACTCCAAAATCATTGTTATTAAATGTTGCCATAAGAATTATTGAAACCTTCAGAGTGAGCTATTCTGGGTAATAATTGTCACTTTAATGGTAGAATTATGGAGACATCTGAAGCATGATTTGTGATTCCCTGAACCTGTGCCACATTTCAGTATTCACCTCCTATTTAGAGCAAGTAAGGCTGAGAAGAGGTGACTAGCTTCTGATTGAGTACATTGAAATGTCAGTCCTCTAAACCTCTGAAGCCATGGTTGATCTGTGACAGCAGTCAGGAAATGTTCATCTTCCTGTTGAAACAAAAAGTCAATAATATAAAGGGGAAATCTTCACAGTTCAGAGCGATGGCCTAATGCAAAAAGCATGTCCACACCCATTCTAATCAAATTCTTCTCTAAGTGGCCCTTTATGTGTGAAATTAAGAACATTGCTCTGTTTCTATAGGCTTGCATCCCTGTCACAATTCTGGGGAAAAATAGATTCACTGCAATGAAAAAATGTATAGTTACATGCTAAATATTGCCAACTACTTAATAGCTCTGAAAGTCTGGAATGTTCGTTTGATAAATACTCTCCATGAGATGTTCAAATATGTAAATAAACTTCCATACTAATATATTCCCTTTATGGGGAAACTGGTACTTTATTACTTTCCTATAGATCCTTATGATAGGAAAGTAGAAATAGCCAAATGTTATTCATTTGAATGACGTTTTAGAAAAGTCTGCATTAGTCTCTTTGGTAAATAATCTGTTTTAGAGCCCTCCATAAAAGGAAATCAAATATAGAGATACTATTAGATTTGAAAAAGACAAACAGGAAAGAGCCAAAAGTGCAGAATAAATTCTGACACACCCGAGTGCATTTTTCTGAGGTTCTGACTTAAGTGGATACTGTCTGCATTATTCTGAACTTCCTGGCTTGCTTCTCCTTGAGCTGGAGTAATTCGGCTTTAGTACTACTTTGAGTTAATCATTCTATTATTAAAACAATAATGTATTAGTTATGAAATGAAAAAACAGTTTATAGTGAGCAGTTCAAAATGATCCTAGTCCTAGTCTCTCAGTTCCCAGAAAGACAATTACTGGAATACGAGAAAATATTTCAGTGTATTGAAGTGTGTTTTTTTAAAGGATATATAAAGTGTGTTTTTTCAAAGGATATATATTTTTTTAAATGTAAGAAGGATCTATTTTATTTGGGTTGCTTACCTGTTATTTATTTATTTATTTATTTTAGATCACAACAGCATCAGGAAATGAGTTCCTTCTACAGTCAGATATTGACTTCATCATATTGGATTGGTTCCACGCTATCAAAAATGCAATTGACAGATTGGTATGTATTTGTTTTGGCTGTTACCTTTATTAATTAAAATGTAGTCATTTAAATCTTATTGTTTAGGCATATAACACACATTTAAATGGATTCTATGGACTGAGAAATATTAAGTTATTTTAAGCTTAAACAGAGTCCACTAAAAACATTTCAGCAGACAGGAATTGTGGAACAAAATGTCATTTGATTTCTCTCTTTTAAAAACACAGTGCATTCATTTTATTTTATTTTTTTTATGAAATAACATGGACATTCATTTACTAGAGGCTGTAAAAATCACACAAGCACTTAATAACTACCGAATTTCCACATTTTCATTTTATGAAGTCTGTAATACATATTCTTGAAAATAAATATTGATGCATATTTAAGCCTATACTCACTGTTACAATACCAGGAAATAATAATCCTTTGTACTGATTTTCATTGTTTTTCCAGCTAAGCTAGATTGTTCTTCTCATGAAAATTACATATCTAGAACTTCATGAAATTACCTAAATCACACATTCAGAGTATGTTTTAAAAAGAGTCAATGATTTAAAAGTACTCATTTTATAGTGATTCTAATTCTAGACCAAACATCTAATTTTAGGACATTAATATTTGCAAAATCTTGAGGAAAAAATATTTTTGAGAGCTTTTAATAAAGTATACAATAGGAAAATACATTTTCTGTGTGATTTTATTGCTATTTAATTTGAGTCTTCCATTATATTATTTTGAGACTACAACTTTAAAAAACAAAATAACAAATTTACTTTTCCCCATCTTCAATATATACTCTTTTCCAGGAATGTGTGAATGCCAGTACTCCTTCCCTGTTCCCCTCCACACACATGCATTGAGTTTATTGTTATTAAGAGTGCATTCTGGAGTCAAATTGCCTGAGTTTGAATATTGGTTCTATCATTTACTAGCTGTGTGGCCTTAGGCAAATTACTTATCTCTTTTGGCTTCAGTTTTCTTGTCTGGAAAGTAAGGATAATAACAATAATACCTACTTCATAGGATTACTGTGATGATTAATTGAGTTAATGCATGTGGAGTTCTTGGATTAATATGAAACATATAGTAAGCATCATAGATGATAGATGATAGATAGATAGATAGATAGATAGATAGATAGATAGATAGAAATATAAAACTATAATTAAATTTGAATATTAAGCTTAGCATAGAAGCCCCATCCCAAAAATAATTATTTTAAAATTCCTTTTAAATCTAACATCAAAATAGATCTCCAAACTATTTTTTAAATTCTTTCTTCTTTGTAAAATTATCAAGCTAATTGTCTGTTATTTCCAGCCAAAGAATCCAAGTAGTCTACCCAGAAACCTGGAATTATTCAAAATCCAGAGATCCTCCAGTACTGAGTTACTAAGTCACTATGACAGTGATATAAAAGAACAGAAACCAGAGCATAGAAAATCTTTAAGTAAGTATTTTTTTTTGACTTGCTCATTTTAACTCTGTCCAAATGCAGTGCTTATGACATATAAATGCATTGAAATGAGATTTGAGCCAAACTCATAGTACTCATGGAAGATCCATAGCCATTTTTTGGCCAGGGATTCATGCACTGGAGAGTAATCTGGATGCTTTGCTTGCTTCATTGTCGGTAATGCATTTTGAGAAAATAATTGTCCCAAGGTTATGGTCTCCTCTTACTCCAAACTTCTGAGTCTCTGAGTAATAACCATGGTGTTCAGATTAGTGACTGATTTTGATAGTGGGGAATGTCAAGCGTCTCTAGACCTTGGTGTGCTGACTATTTGATTTTCACACATTAAAAGATGTATGAGAGACCATCACATTTGGCCCAACTTAAACTACCAGGCTATGCTACTTTCCACACTTTCAGACCACCAGAAAGATTTAGAAACATGGGGTATGAATTAGATGTTCTCTAAAGTCACATCTAATTCTAATATGAAATGAATTTGGAATAAAAAGGACCAGTCTTACCACTGCTATCATCATCTTGAGTATATCTCTTAACCTTTCCCATCCTGTTCCTTCCTCAACAAAAGAGTGATATTAAAAGGTGTCACACTTATCTCATAGAGTTAGTTTGAGCCTCAACCTCCTGAAAGAAGAAGTAGATATCTTTGGAATCCAAGAAAACCAATTTCCTAGTCTCAAAAGTTATAGTACCTTTACTGGATTATCTATCTAACTACCTCAACTTTCGGAATCGTCATTTTTCTGCTATTTTTCTTTGCCAAAAGTGCAGTGTAGTTACATTAGCTTTTTTAATTTAGAGAGAATTCCGTAAGTAGAGAAGGCCTGCTAACAGAATATCTGCATATTTAGTTGTGTTAAATTGGAGTTTAAAATGATTAGTATTAATGTCTTGAACTACATGGTGCTTTGCAAAGATGCTGTGGAGAGGTAGAAATGTCATTTGAAAAGATTTTACCACATGATGGTACTATTAAGAATTGTCTCATTTGAACATATTCTTTTAACTCCTGGTCATTGTCCACTTTTACTTAGTATAGGATCAGACATAAGGTAAGATTTTAGAATTAGAATTTAATTATGAATATATCATTAATGTTAACTATGTAACAATTTTGTAGTAGATATAAAGGATATATGAACAATGATTAGTAGATCTGGAATCTCATATTTAATTGCTGTTTTGGAGGAGACCTTGATGCACCTCTAAAGCCTGGAACTCTGGAAAAAATAGAAGTTTGTAAAAGTGTGTTTAAGAAACATTGAGGCAAATGGATTTTTTGTTCAATAGTCATGTGAAATATTTTAGGATGATACTGGGAAAAAAATTGCTACAGAGGGAATACCAACTACTCCTCTTTAGAATTTATTTTTAATTGAGAAAGACAATTACTTGTTTATTTGGAGCTTAAGGTCAATCTTGTCTAAAGACAAGGAAAAAGACACATATGACTGACTCTTCATTTCAAAATGTACCTAAATGTATAATGACCTCATATTCACCATTTCCTTTGTAGTTAAAAAATAATGATAGATAGTAAATATTGAGCATTTAATGTTTACTAAACATTTTTCTAAGAGATTGTCTTATACCAACTTACTTAATTATCCCGCTAACCCAATGAGGTAGATACTATTTTAATCCTGTTTTGTAGATGAAGCACAGAGAATTAAGGCAACTTATATAAACACAGGTTATGGAGACTAGTTTCAAAGTCAAGCAATCTGATGTTAGAGGCTGTGCTTTTAACTATTACACTATGAAGAGAACAAATAAAAGGTAAAGTTAGTTTATCAACCTTGGACTTGGAAGGAAATACTATATTAAAATGGGATCCATAGAAATCAGTAAACTTACATAGGGACCGAAAAACATATTAGCAAAATAATTAAAACCAAATATTTTCTTTGGGCTTTGATTTCACTATTAAAACAAAAGGGTTATTCAATCTTTAATGCTAGCCTTAATTTTAGAAAACTCGTCTTTTCTGTGTTTTAGTGGATATTTATAGTTGTAAGTCTTTGTTAAGGCTAGTATATTTTTTGCAATGTAGAGTAAGTTAATATCCACCTATTACTTTGAATTAAGTTTACTCAGTGTAAATTCTGAGTTGGAGTATAAATTCTGAATAAACTTAATTCAAAGTAATAGATATATTCATTTTCATTTGAGAGACATAATGATTTATCCACCCACACAGTATCAAATTAGACTATGCATTTGAAATAGTGATTGGCACATTTTACATTGATGTTTTTTAAAATTTTTTTTTCAAGTAGGAAATATGCTGTGTGAAACTCCTCTGATCTCAGTGCTAGATTTGAACACCCAAACTTAGGTTTTTAAAACATGCATTCAGTTTATGTTACCCTCTTGAGATTAAATAATTATGTAGAATTAGAGATTCACAGTATCTCCTTCCTTATTAGTAGTCTAAGCACAAACTTTATTGTCAGTTTGCTGCCTTTGGCTTCCTGTGCCCTTGATGTTCCCACGAGTTTTGTCGCCAAGATTGTAGACAGATAAAGCCAGAATTACTTTTTTAAAAGCATGTGAACATCATTAGCAGCTAACAGGTGGTCATTTCATTGTCCAGTTTTTCTGTATAACATGAGGGGGGAAATGTACTTTCAGTGAGTAAATTCAGGAAGTTAATGCTTAAATATACTTTTCTTTTTAAAATATGATTCTAACCTGCCAACACTATTAAGTACTAATCAGATATTTTAAGATATCAGTTGAATCGAATAGACAAGAAGCCAGAAAATTCAGTGTAAGGGCCAAGTCACTGTGGGAAGTTCAGGACACCAGCATGGGATGAGAGTGGAGAGCAGCTCTCCAGGGACGGCTGTTATGGAAAGTAGAGAGTCAATCAAAGAAAATGCTAACATATTTTTCCAGGGAAAGAGAAGTATCTTCCACTGATGGCAAAGAGGAAGTCTGAAGTATGAGCCTACATCAGATAACCTTGAAGGGGTTTCATAACTTTTCTGAACTTCATTTTCTAGATCTATAAAAATGGGTTTAATACTGTCCTTGCAGGATCATGTGAGAATTTGAAATTAGATATGTAAATACTTAGCTCACAGCAGGCACTCAATAAGTAAAAGCTCTTATTATTATCCTCTATGTCCCCAAGCAGATGGCATCAAAATAGGGTATGAGCCAAGGGTGGTGTCTGATGGAAGACGGGAGCAGGACGTATATACTTGACATCCTCTCCCTGAGTGTAGAGAAGATAGGGGAAAGGAGCCAAGATCGGATAAGGGAGCCATAGCTGCAAATATGAGCAGCTGGTCTTTCCCCTGGCGACTACCCAGGTGAAAATGGCAGCCAGGGCATTCTTTGGAGCAGCACACCAGAAAATAGTAGAAGGGAGCCAAGAGATACTCTTGATTCTTTTATACCCAGGAGAACATGTCATTAAGAAGTTCCAGTTGATGGAAAAGACCCAGCTTCTAGCCATTTCACTATTCCTTTAGACATAGCTTTAGTTTAATTATTCATTCATGTATTCATTGTTTTTCATTAACAGATACACCTGAAAGTGCACTACAAAAATTCTTGACTCCACTCATCTGTGCTTTCGGTTTTTTAAAATTATTTTTGTATTTAGGTTATGCTTTAGGAGTAATATATCTCATGTTAATCAATTCCTAAACTATAAAATCCGTGAGTGGAGACCTCGGATTACTTTTATATAAAGGCAACATTTTTAGTATTATAAATAATCATCCTAAAATGAGAAAGAGTTATAAGAATAAAAGCAAAAGTCAAGAGAACTAAAAGGAAATGTGTTTCCTTTTATCTGTCTTTTGATCGAATTATCATAAAAACGAATGTGTTCTGGGTTAAATCCTAACAGTATTTAGATATGGATTTTCCAATTCCATAGGCGCTTAGTAATGTATATAATAAGGGTGTATGAAGAAGGTTATAGGAATAAAGATAGAAATGGAAAAATTAGATTGAAATAGTTATATAATGTATAAAGTGAAAGTGTTATGAACCTTTAATGGTAATTTTTGTTTAAAAGTTTGCCTTCAAAGAAAAATGTAATAGAGAAAGCAGTTAATTTTTGTAACAATCTAAATAATGGTAATACTGGCCATCCATGACCGTAAGCAAACTCAAAATCCAGTTGTAAACTGGTTGCTCAGATCTCAACATATTTTCATAAGGAAACCATGTACAAACCACAAAAGCACACTTGAACCTTGTGCAATCATTTAGAATGTTGCTTCTAGGGAATAGTTCATTCTGTTTTTGTTGCACCCCAGATCTTAGGAGCTAAAACTTCCTTATAACGTTACTTTCCATTTGATTTCTCTTTTCCTCCTCCCCCGCTCTTGCACCAACCCCACTAAAACAATTAGAATTCTCAGAATGGCTCTGACTAGGAGGATCCTAAACCCTAAAAATCTGTGGTGGCAATCAGGGATTGCAGAGCTTCCAAACCAGAGAAATAATGGGGAAAAGAGAGAATGGAGGACTGGGGAGGAAGTTTTTGCAACATGGGTGGAAAATGAATCCTCAGCAAAGGCAGACTTTTTTTGTAAGAAATGTGTGTAATGACAGATTAAGTATGGCATTGTCAACATTTGATGAATCTAAGTGGTGCCTATATGAATGGTCATGATGCTATTGTTTTCTGTATGTTTGGAAAGTTTCACAAACTAAACACTGTAGTACACACACACACACACACACACACACACATACATTAGGCATTACTCATGTTCATAATTCAATAAAAGAATATATATTTTTTCTATTCATGATTTGAAAACCTTTAAAGAAAGATCAAATTTTGTGAATATGAATTACATTGACCTCTTTAAATACAAAACATTGATAACTCATTGTTTTTCTGTTTTTTTCCCCAAAAGCCAATATATTTTTTACTTGTGACCTCTCTGGTAACTATGTAATTAAGAAAATTTCTAAGATGTTTATTATTACTCAAAATGGAAAAGTCATACTAGTTTCTTGGATAAATATGTAATTAGCAATTGGTTTAAACACATATTGTGAAGCCTCTTCTGGAGACTCATATAAATACATATTTTAAAGTTTCTTCTTATTAAGTATTTTGTATAAAACAGACTAATCTTGCCAATAATAAGATGAAAATAATAACATGAAAATAATAAGATGAATAAACCATCTGCCAAGAAAATAAAGACAATGTTAAAATTGTAGAAATAAATTATATCTAGCTCTGAAGAAACAGAAAAGCTCTTACCTGGAAACAAAAAGTCATAATATTTGTATAGAATATTATGGTTTATTGTGTTGTCAAAGAGACAAGGTTTTCTGATTTGGGTCAGTCATTTGGCTTTTTGTCCTAAAATCAATATTTCTATCCTGATACCAGTTTCATAAAATAGCCACCTGACAAAAATAAACTATTGCACTGAAGTGTGAAAATAAAGGTAAGTTTGTTTTACTATAGTTATAGACAATATCTAAGGAACAATAAATGTCAATTCTCTTCTTGATTGTTTTCCACTGCTTAACGGAGGTTTTTTTTTTTATTATTTATTTCCAAGTATTACAGTTAGTGAAAAAAGAATGAAAAGTTTTAAATGAAAATTAATGTTGCTAAAGCTGAAAGATTTAAACATAATAAGAAAAAAAACAGTAAAAATTAGATACATATTTGATAATCAGGGATTTGAATTACTTTGTCAAAATAGTATTATTCATGAAGGTTCCAGGGCTTTGCTGAGGCACTGTGTGACCGCAGTGATTGCTCTGAAATGTGTTCCCAAGATAGTTAGCAGCAACCTCAACTTTTCTGGGACTCATAGATTGTAGTTTCTTCAAAACATTCAGTTCTTCATGAATCATGTAATAAGAGGACTTAGTTATAAGCTGAGCAAATAATGTTCTGATTAATCTTTTCTTTCCCATCTAAGGGGATGATCTTGCCTTCTGACCTGTGGGTGTCTATTGTCATGTATCTTGTAGCATCAGCTACTCTGAAAGTCTATCTAACCCTATCAGCACTCAAACACTAGATCACCCCATCTCCTCCTGACCCTAGCAGTAACTCCGTGACTATATTTCCCCTTAGATGAACTGCATTTAATCAATTTCTGATTTCATTAGGTCAAATGGCATCTTTCTTCCAATAATAGGCCAACTCCAGAGGGCTTTTTGCTCTATCTCTCAAGCAATAATTCCTTAACATTAATACACTACTGCGATGATAAACAATAGGGAAAAAATACTCTTTGGTCTCCTCTGAAAGTTTTCTTCTGGTTATTCCATGACCCTAGAATAGGCATATACTAACACTTCTTTGTAAAGTTAGGCATATAATATTTGTTCATTCTTGTCATATCAAGTTTAAAGTATTTTAGCTAAACATTAGATTTCAGGCATTCTTACAGTGAATCTCTTTGCAGAGAAAAACATTCCTTTGAATACAAATGATCACCTTTTCTGTATACGAGATTTATTTGGTGTACTCCTTTTTGTTTCTAGAGTATAGGAATAATGCTGCTGTTCTTCAAAATCATAAAAGAAAGTAATTTGCTTCTACTGAATTTATTTGAGTGTCTCACATAGGCCTAATGGTATACTTAGGAAAAAATATATTATGAGCATATATAATCTATGAGATTTTCTTGGAGTATTATTTCTTAATACTCATAGTAAAGCTCACATCCATTTAAGGAGAAAGAGGTATTTCTTCTACCCCAGAGTATGAGCGATATTAACTCAGTCTGTCAATTCATCTTTCTTTGATTATTTAAATAGAACCTGAAGCAAAATACTTCTGCTACCCAATTTCCCTAATGTAAATAAATATAACCTTTTATACACAAAATTAATTGGTCTAGAAAAATAGAAGCAAATTAGGAAATGCAATGGCCAAATAGAAAATGTAGTACTGGGATAATGCCATCCAAGATGGTGTCCTATTCAAACTGTCCTTTGAATAACAATTTCTAATCAAATTACTGTATTGGAATGGCTCAAGTTCAAGTTCCTCAGTAGAAAGCTCTTATCACCTGTATCTCCTTCTCTAATTTTTCCCCACCACTCCCTGACTCATGATTTATGTTACAAAGAAATAGTTTCTATAATTTCTGATGCACATTACTCTATGCTGACTTTTACCTTAAAGTCAAGATCTTCTCTTTGCTAAATTAACGTCCTGTAAGACTCAGTTCAGGCCACACCTTCTCCAGATAACCTTCCCAGAACTCTGTGATAAGTTAGGTGCTCCTCCTTAGTTTTCCTGTCATGTTCAGTGTATATCTTTATCATGTCAATTGCTAAATCCTAGACTACCAGAATCTGAAAAGGATTCAGTCTGGTTTATCTGTATATCTATCTGCAAGTAGTAGAGTGGCTTGATGCTAGCTGATGGTACAGTTGACCCTTGAACAACAAAGCTTTGAACTACGCAGGCCCACTTACATGCAGATTTTTTACAATAGAAACTGAAAATTTATTTTTCTTTCTTATGATTTTGTTAATAATTTTTTTTTTCTTTAGCTTACTTATATTGTAAGAATATAGTATATAATACATATGACTTACAAAGTATGTGTTGATGGCTGTTTATGTTATCAGAAAAGCTTCCCTTCCGCTTTCGGTCAACAGTTGGCTATTGGTAGTTAAGCTTTAGGGAGGTCAAAAGTTACATGTGTATTTTCAACTGTACTCAGAACTATGCAGTGTTAAATCAGTAAAAGAATTAAGAGAATATTCAAGTGATCATCATAATGTACTTCTCATTCTGTGCTAAAAGATGAAGGTGGAATTCCTGAAACTTGTTTTGAAGAATAACAATAAACTATTTCTTATCCTTGACTACTTGAACTATTTTAAGATCATTATGTGTCTCTCTCAATTTTCTCTTAGAACTGTAAATCACAAAGCAATGGTGTATTTTGTGCAGGTCTTATGTACTGTGCCTAGAAAAATCACGTACAAATAGGTGCTTTATTATACAATAAAAATAAAAATGACTAAGATCTTAGAGGAAGGGAAGAAGAAAATCCTAGTTTCTTCACTCAAAGTTACTCTCTTCTAGGCATCTTTTAACCTAGAGAAATATTTCTATCATGACTTCTAGCCTCCTATTTTATTTGAGAGAAAACTTAATCTTGGGGTTCTTCTAAAGGATCTTAGTATTTTCAAGGCACTATTGGAGGAAAGAAAAAAGGAGAAACTCTGTAATGTGCAAAAAGAAAAGTAGTAGTTTTGATAATTTTTAGAAAACTCTGAAAATAATTTTCTTCAAGGTCATCTTTTAAATTCCAGTTTAACACAAAAGTTATCAAAGTGTTGTATGTACCCTCTTCAGAAGGTTGTATGTGATTATGTCAGAAATTTAGGTCTAAAAGTCAGAAAATTTGCCTCCAGGATATTCTAGCTATAAGATTTAAACAAGTTCCTTAAGTTTCTTGAAACTGACTTTCCAGATAAATATAATGGATACTTCTTATATAAATATATAAATGATCTAAGGAGATAATATATATGTTATATCTAAGGATAATGTATATGCTGGATCAAAATATATCCAAGAACTTCATAGACTTGTATTTTAATAAAAATATTAGATATAACAATTTCCAAATAGGTGTAGTGTGAGTGAAATAACCATGACTTTTATTTGTCTACTATAAATACATCAGTTTCTCTCTTTAGAAATTTAACAAGACTGCACTTTGCCAATAGTTTAAACAATTGCAAAAAAAGATTAAATGAATGTGGAATTTACTGAAGACTCACTTTTTAAAAATACATTCATTATTCTATTGAGTTGGAAGATTATATATACTTTTACCTTTAGTTTCCTTAAGGGATTCTGAGTGTTATGAGGAATAAGTGCTCAGTTTTATCATTCCTGAGAATAAACATTATATAACAAACTCTAGAGATTAAACTTTACTGTGTCAGTTGCTTTTTTTCCATTTTGTATAAAGTAGTAGAATGATGTAGTTGTAGAATTTTGACTGTTATGTAATTCACTTAAAAACAAGGAAAATTTTTAATTTTATTGTTTTATATGTGTGTACATGTATTTATATATGTATGTATACCTATATTCTTATATATATTAGAATCAACTAAAGTATTATAATACATCTGTTGATAAAGATATGGCTTTCTTTGACTGAAGTAAAAATATCAAAACCACATGAATATAGAGCCATTTATAAGGAGGGAACTAAAAGATGATGAAAGTTCGGTGTCACCAAAACACACTCTATTGACAGGCTGGCATGCCTGGATGCTCACCATGTTGGCTCTGCCTGAATGAAGGGATTTTGATATCTGAGAGAAGCAATCCTAGCTGACCAAGGCTTCCTTCTTCAATTATTTGCTGAAGCCAGGATCTCTCTATTCCATTAGACTGTAAGTGCCTGAAGGGTATAAACCATGAGATTCTGATGATTACGCCTCCTCATCTCCATTGACTAGGACAGAGTCTCAGACATATCCGTGTTCAATTAAATGTCTGAGTGAGTGATGAAGAGAAGAAATCAATTATGAATTTTATGTATAAGAAATTAAGGGAAAGATTGAAATGTGAGGCACTGACCTCTTCATCAGTGTTTTAGTTTGGGTTCTTCCTGAAGCAATCCCTGAGACAAGGACTTGAGTATAGCTTATAATTTTAGAAAGTGATCCCTGTAAACACAGGTAGGAGATGGGGAGAGAGAGGCAGGGAAGGCAGCTAATAAAGGGAAATAAAAGCTGCTTATTTCCTGGAGTTTAATGCTGATCTTTTCAGTTGAAGAGAAAGGAATGGCAGAGGAAAAAAATGGATACATATTAGGATAGGAAAGAAAGAACTATAGAGTATAAAGTGTTTGGAGAATAGCAATAGATTGACAAGCCTAGAGTACATAAAATATTAGAGGAACAACTGGAAATCAGGTTGGAATGAACACAGAACATTGGCAAAGGGTCTCGCATGGAATGCTAGGAAATTTAGACTCTATACTCTAGGTAATGGGAGCCTAGTGACAGACTTTTTTTGCAGGCATGAGATTAACAGATCTGATACTCAGAGTAATAATTTGGTGGAAATTTGGAGAATGGCAAAGAGACAGTACAAAAGTGAATGAAAGATTGGAGGTAGGGAGATAAATTAGAAACTATTATAGTGGACCGAGTAGCAATGTAGGCTGAAACTAAGTAATGAAAATGGAGAAGGAGAAAGATTCCAGATTTCTGAGGGGATATTGATAGGTTTTCTTAACCTATATTGGAGGGATTCTTTCTTGGCAGTTCCCAAATATCTGCTGCTTCTGTGGTTTGGAAAAAAATATCCGGATGCCTAGGAGTTCAGCAGAACTTGCATCCTATATCTCATTCTTTCAGAATCCTACCAGATTCTTGCTACTCAAAGTGTGGTTCACGAACCAACAGCAACAATATCGCCTGAGAGCTTATTAGGAAATACAGAATCCCATGGCCCACCCCAACCAAACCTACTAAACAAATTCCGCATTTTGTTAGGTGATTCGTATGCACATTAAATTTTGAGAAGCACACTACCATATGAAAAAAAATTTTCTCTAAGTAGATATTTTTGAAAGTCCAAAGCCAGAGTGGCCTTTCGGACTTTGACAAGATCTATTTAAGTAGAAGAGTTGTTTAGTCTGCCTTTGAATAAAATAACCCTGCATATGGTTATTATTCTATTGGGCATACCATGACAATGATTTTGATGGCTAATATTTATTTAATCTTATAACCTCTTTCAACCCATGATTTCAGACTGAGACAAAACTGGGACTTAGAGTTTTCTTGTAACTTTTGCCTGTGCCACACCCACATCATGAACTCTGAACTATCCATGTCAAAAAGTCAACTCTAGCCAAACAACAACAATGAAAATTAAGCCAAAAATAAACCACCCTCACCAAAACAGTCAAGAAGCCAAAGCTCGAACAATTCCTTGGAGGTAATCCATGAATTCTCTGGATATTCTAATGTGCAAAGTCCATCAGAAATTCTATTTACCCTTTATTTTCCATTTGACTCTTCTTTTGGAAATATACAGTCTCGTACATATGAGACTGTATATGCCTTTTTTGTTACTTCGAATGCAAAAGTAATAGTATTTTATTGCTTAAATGTCTTTTATTTTTATGTTGTTCTTGAGTACTTAAATTCACTTCCCATGGCTTTTTAGGTTAGTTGTCATAATTATGAATAAGCCACAGCTTAGCTGTTTTACTTATAAAGTAAATTTATCTGCTGTGCCTGCCAAAGCAATGAAGGCCCACCAGTTTGCACTTTAGTCAAGTCGTTTGGAAAATTGCAGAAAACACAGAAGTAGGCTCACAATTTAGTTATCAAAAAATAAAGCATAGATTCAAAAGGCTGTCTTGTTAATCCTTCTAGTAGTATTAGGTTTCATTCGCTGGGAAGAGCTGATAATGACTATTTCTGAAATTTTCTGAAATAAAGCATACCTTTCTCCTGCTCACCATCTAGTCTTGTAAAGGGAAATTGAAATGGGCAAATGACTTCTTTTCTAAGTAAAAATCTTCCTCATAAATTTGCCTCTAAATATGCAGTCTTCTAAAAATTTGTTGGATAGTAATGAGATTGAAAGAGTTTCCTCTAAACTTTAGTAGTGCCTGGATTCACTTCAGTTATTTAGCTTTATTACTCTAGGATGCTTACATAAGAGTAATTAATCTTCTATTTTTTTTCCTAGTTATTACTTGAGTTTGTTATTGAGTTTCAAACCTTATTCTTAAATTACGCATTACTGATTCCACAGAAAAGTTTGGCTGAACACTCATAGAATTTTTGCTTAACTCATTTTTATTGAATAAAATCCAGATTTTTAGTCAAGAAGCATTAGATATTTGTCACACGTGAGTGGGATCATTAAAATTTCCTTTACCTTTCAGAACAGCAGGTCATTATGGAATCATAAGAAGTGAGCTCACTTAATAATCTTTACAATTACATAAAACCAATCATTTTTATAAGCCTTAGGAGAAGCTTTTAACTATTACTTGAAGAGCACATTGGAATATTTGAATGTATTATATTGTGTTATTATAGATGTGACTTGTGAATTGAGAAAAATGTTTTCTGACACAAAACTCAGAAGTTATTCTTTCCAGTGTGAATAGTGTTGTTTAAATACTAACAGTTGTAATTATATTTTTACATGGTGAGTAGAGACCTTTTTGCTGAAATATAATTCCAGTATCATTTCTTAATTATTATACTCTTAGCTTTATAGAAAATTAGAAACGCATATTTTATACTGCAGTTAAGAACAATTGGTGACAATTTAAGGTGAGTCAGTTAACGAGAAAAATTAAAACAAATCCCACCTCTAAATTATTATCGCCTTTCTCCTTCCTTTTCTTGTAACCACTTCTCATCTCTGACTTTGAAACCCAACAGTTTAAACTTGGTTCTTATTTCAGTGGGCTAATCCCTTTCATAAATCATGCTCAAGAGCTGAAATAATTTGCACATCATTTAAAGAGTATTTGCTTTGAAATATTCACCTCAAGCCCTTTTGTATATCCTTTCTCTCTAAAGATTTGTAGTATTTGTTTTGTTCTCTGAGGTATAAAAGACCTGGATAAACTTTATTCCTGTTGTTTCAAGATTAGTTAACGAAAATGCATATCAATTCAGCAGGGATGGGAGCAAACCTCAGTAAAGATGATCATACAAATGCCTCTTGGGAATAGCAAAGTACAAAATGTCAGTCTTCAAATCTCCTTGGACTTGCTCAAAAGAGCATTGAGGGATTTAAATTTCCAGAATATGTCTACAAATGTATTTTCTTTGTTGTGGAGGACAGGAGCTATACTGATTATTTTTCCCCAGAAAATTGATTCTAATTTGTGTTTGAACAAAAATTAAGCTATCTACAAAGTAGCTCTTCAATTATACAGAGAAAATTTAATGTTAAAAAAATTATATACCTGATATACTACTACATTTTTATTTCATTTTAAACCTCAAATGTTCAAATAAAATTTAACAGTAGAACATCCTTTTTTTCCTAAAAGCAAATGGATCTCATAAAGTCAGAAATTAACATATTTAGGTAAATTTCAATGATACTTTTAAATGCATAAACTCAAATTTTACAGTTTGCTGGTAAACTCAGGGAAAAATGCCTATTTCTTCAAAAAATACATCTGTTTTGTATGTTAAGAGGTAACTTGTTCTGTTCTTAAACTGAAAATGACCATAAACTTTGGCACTGAAGTGCTTATCCGGAAATGACTAAGTGGATTCAGGGGTAATAAATCACTCATATGGATACAGCCACCCACAGTCTTGTTCCACCTCTCTTCTTTACAAGTATAGTAATAGACATTTCCACAGTCCTCAGGGTGCCAAACTTTGCACCATTAGGAAAATCTGCAAATGGTTTAATTTATCTTCTTCATTCAGTTAGCTAAGACCCAACCAAGTAAAAATCAGCAGGAATGAACTTGACTTGTTAAACTTTTTTAATAGGGAGATGCAACAATTACAACTTTCCTCCTTTGCCACTTCAATTTACATTGGATGTGAAGCCCCATGTGAAAAATATTCAGATGAGATCTCAAATTATAGGTGCATGGCTGGATGATGCTGACTCTGAGTTTTCATTATACACAGAGGATTGTCTGCTGTTTGCAATTAATACAGACACAATCCTCTTGGTAGTTTGGGAGGAATGTGAAAGAAATAGCCATTTTATAAGTTGTAAATTCCTAAATTACCCTAAATTAGAGACACTATTAATCGAACATTTAGATATAGATAGGATCTGCTCATTATGTAGGTTCATCTTCCCCTGATGGAGAAATCAATTAAATATTTAGGATGTGGAATACCTTCCAGGTTGGATAATGCATTTCATTTAAATTATGATCCTCCAATCTGAAACATTAAAGGGGATCTTAACGGATGGAAGCACATTACTGTCTCTTGGATTGGGCACATTAACACTTTAAAAATGAATGTGCTTCCCAGGATTTCCTATTTGTTCCACCAGCTGCCTGTCGATGTGCCAGATAAACAGTTTAAGGATAAGTATGTAAAAGATGCATGTGTAACATTCTGTGCGCTGAGGTGCACCCTTGTAGGAAGAATCTCCAAATGCAGCCCCTTCAGATGTTCTTTCTCAGTGCCCTAGCAATCTAAAACGAGAGGGCAAATTCCAGCATGGGAGTGTGGGAGGGAAAACCAAAAAAGTGATGCAAATAGTCCTCTTGCAAAGAGTCTGCGTATTTCTAACCTTGTATCATTTCTTCCTAAAAATTATCTTAACAAATAACTAATGATTATCACAAGAAAATATTGGGACAATATGGCAGAATTTGAAATAACATAAGCTTTCCCATTCAAAAAATATTTGGTATGAAGGTAATCATTTCATTCTCACTCAAGGACTACTACTATGCTAAATTTATAAATATTATAATAATAATAAAAAAGCTGTCATGTCCCTCATGCTACAGAAGTATGGTATAGAATAGCAAATGTGTTGGAGTGCTTACCAGCCAGTAGGCCTTGTTCTAAGCAGTGTACATGTTCTCTCTCATTTAATCCTGTTAAAAACACTATGAGATACAGTGGTATTGTGATCATTCCCCTTTTACCAAATGGGTAACTGGGGCTCTGAAAGGTTAATCAGTGTGCCCAAGGTTACACAGCCAAGAAATGGCAAAGTTAGAATTCGAAACCAAGCATTCGTACTCCACACCCTGGAGCCATAACCATTGCTCTGTTCGATTTCTGAGTTCTGGAGTGAGGTTTCTGCTACTTACCAGCTCTATAAACTGAGCCAGTCACTTAACATCACTTAGCTTCTGTTTTATAATCTTGAGAATGTCAATAATAATACCTACTGCAAGGAGTTCTTTGGAAGCATCAATTAGATTACATATGTGACATTTATAGCAGTGTTTGGCACAACATAAGCACTCAATAAATGTATATAATAACATTAGTAAAAGTATTCTATCTTTTCCCATAGTATTTTGAAGAGTCTTTCTAATATGGTTAAGAAAAGGTTACCTTAGAGATAAATAATTGAAATCTCTACATATTTTCAAAAATTCTTTTGGATTTATGGGGAGAAAGTAGTACATTGAATGACTTATAGAAGACTATAAACTTCCTGAACTAAGTCAGACATCAATTCTCATTCATTTCCATTTATAAAAGTCTTGATTCATAGTTATCATAAATATATTATATTAGCTTATTTAGAGGAAAAAGTTATCTAACCATAAAAGAGATGATGAAGATAGGGTTTAATTTCTTTGTTTCTAGAAGCAGACTCCTTATGCCAAATCTGATATAACACATGCTTCAATGCATTTGCCTTGCTTCAGAAGACAGCAGAAAATTCAGCTGATATTTATATAAATTATATAATTTATATAAAATATAAATTATATAATTTATGTAAATAAGATCATCATATTGAGGGGCTTAAACATTGGCAATAGAATATAGAATTATAAGCTTAACAAAGTTGCAGGAATTTAACAGGAAAAAAATTCTTAACATTTTGAAGGAGAATAAACAAAAAGGAACAAATTGATCCTTTCAAAGTTGGGTGGAAAGAATGTTCCAGAAGCCTTCTTTTGTAATCACTGTCATTGAGAGACCCTGAGACCTCTTATTTGTTAGTAATTGATACCTAGACTTCAGGCTCAGATGCTAAAGACAACTAGTATTTTAAGGGCTTGTCAGGAAAGTTGGAAATCAGTTGGAGTTCTTTTTTTCTACCCAGTCTTTTACTAGTCTTTCACTCTTGGGCCAAGTTCACGGAAAATCAGGGGTGAATCATATGCAGAAACTTTTACCCTTTCAATATGTCAGGAAGACTTTGGGATAAAACAAGAATCTGATATAGTACCCTAACCCCCATGCACAGTTTCAGATACCTGCTATCAACAATGGTCCAAAAATATTAAATGAAAAATTTCAGAAACAAAATATTCATATGTTTAAATTGTGTGCTATTTTGAGTAGTGTGATGTAATCTCATGCTGTGCCTTTCCATCCCTCCCAGGATGTGGATCATCTCTTTGTCCAGAATATCTACTCTGGTTGCTACCCATTCATTAGTCACTTAGTAGCCATCTTGGTTATCAGATTGACTGGCTTGGTATAATAGTGCCTGTGTTCAAGTAACCCTTATTATACTTAATAATGGCCCCAAAACCATTCACATAACTTTTATTACAGTATGTTTTGTTATTAGTTGTTGTTAATCTCTTATTGTGCCTAATTAATAAATTGAACTTTATCATAGATATATAAGTATAGGAAAAAACTATATAGAGAGAGAGTTTGGTACTGTCTGTGGCTTCAGGCATCATTGCAGGTTTTTTTCAATGCATCCCCACAGATAAGCAGGGGACCACTGTATTTAAAACACCCAGAAATTTCCCTTTATTTGGCTGGGAAAAAAAGCTTGATTGACAATCACTTCATAGTTGTTTCCTTGTTTATTTGGAGATCTTAACAGTGGAGCGAAGCTCCTCACTTCAACCTAAACTCTGCTTCCTTCCACTGAACACATAGAAAGGAAAGGACTTAAATGAAATGATAATTAAAAAATGGAACCCAGGCAGAATCAGATAGATTAGCCAATGAACTCTGAAAACCAATAAAGAAACAACTTGCATAGAGTGATACTTCTCTCAATGTTTTCATTACTTTCATAATATAGAAGGATTAATAATTTATAATATATTGATAATATAAATGGATTAAATCAGATTAGAATGATCTATATCAGGGAACTGAAGGAAGACAAAATAAGCTCTGAAAAGCTAGACTATATATGTGGGGTCTAAGCAAAGATGAGATAAACTCTAAAAACCCAGAGTAGTGGGAGCAAGAACTCAGTTCACACATTCCCATCACAATTATTTGAGAAATCGTTTTGCGCATGCACTATTTGAAACATTGAAATTGAAGAGGTCCCCAGAGTTCTCAATTCTACATAGACAAAGAGTGTTTATGGTCACATTTTAGTAGTTATTTCTTATTTTCTCTCAAGATAGTTTAATTTAAAGATAAACTTACACATGATGTATTGTTAAAATATGCCCACTTGATTTTATCAACAAACAAATACAATATATGCTTTTGGCCAAGTACTTTCCTCAAATTCATATCTATATTGTGCATTTAATTTGTTAGAAATTTTGCATTCGCATTAAGACCAAACTTCCATCTATGGAGTATTAAGTAGGACCATGGTCCACCAAGAACTTATAAAGGAAATTTAATAAATCAAAACGCTGCAAACTTGAATTCTAGTCTCTTTTTTCCAATGTTCTAGAGGCTGGAATTGTTGCCTCCATTACCTTGGGAATGAGGATCTGTCACTTTTCAATAATCGAAACAGTGTTAAATGACCTAGAGCCCAGCTGTTGGGAAGCAAGCACTACATTTAATTCCAGATTAGGGCAGCTCACCTGGTTGTCCAGCTGCATGCAGTGCAGTGATGAAAAGCATTGATTCTAGAGCCAGATGGCCTGGGCATAAGTCTCGGCCCTGCCAATACCATCTGTGTGGCCTGGGTAACGTTTGCTCATAGATTTGCAGTAAGCACTAAATCACTTAGCCCCCAAAAGTGCTTAGAACACGGCCTGGAATAGATAAGTGCTTTTGGAATGTTATTTATTCATTTAGAGACTTCTATTAGACCAAATAGACCTAACAGTCTATATAATCTGCATAAGTTTAAAAACAAAATGGTAAAAATATAAACCATAGAGTAGCAAATTAATTAGAGGGTATAGAAAAATTTAGAATAATTACAAATGAAAGAACAATTTAGAATTTTCCTCTGTGTTATACACTAAAGTCAAATACATTAGGTAATGACATGAAGTAAAAAAAATATATATATAAAGTGATATGGCTAAATTATTTCCAAAAAGTTAAAGTACTTTCCTCCCACGGGGATAAGAAACTTGATCACTCTTTATATATTAATAAAAAATATATATATACATCAGATGCTCTATGTGCAGTTCTAAGCACATAGCATGTATTCTCTCATTTCTCACTTTTAAGACACCCTATATAATAAGAATAATTTTATATTCATTTACAGAGGAGGAAACACAAGTATTTTAATTTTGCATCCCAGTTAATAATTTAAGCAGTCTAACTCAGAACACGTGTTGCATCTTTTAGGCTTTGTACGACTTTGTTTTTATTGTCTCCCATCTTTAAGTTTAACTTGTTAATAAGTATAAATAATTACATTGTTAAATGAGTTTTGTATGTGCTTCGAAAGATGAAGAAATCTGTATCCAGATATAAGTGCATGCATGTGTGTGTGTGTGTGTGTGTGTGTGTGTGTGTGTGTGTAATATAAAAATAAATTTTAAGGGCAATATCGACAGATGGAAAAAGCACAAATGTCAAGGAAAGTTGATTTAGAAATTAATATATAATAACAAAAATTAAACTCTAGCATTTATTGATTTAACAGATGGTGAGTTAAAAAGTAAAAACAAAATCTTAAAACGTAATTTGATTTTTAAAATTAGTGAGATTATTTTATAAACTTGTTCAGAACTTTGTTGTTTTCCAATTGCATTTTTTAAAATTCTAACCTTTAAGTTTCTCTCTTTCCTAATGTCTTTTCTCTCCTATGTGGATAAACCATCAGTCATTGCTTTGAAGTCGCAACTCAATTGCTTTGGCATCTCACAGTTACATACTACTCTCTTTTTTGTAATGATGGTTACAGTGCTTGGTCTGTGATCAGCTTGAGATTATGTAAATAATGGTAAACTAATCTTGCTTAGTCTGTGATCAGCTTGAGATAATATATGTAAATATTGGTAAACTAGGCAGGATGGTCAAGGCCACCTGACCTCTTAAGTTTGATTGTTAGGTACACAATACTCATGTTTTTATATATTTATTTTTTAATGGAAACAATTGGCTTGATCTTCATTAGCCTCAGGGAATTAATGCTCTGAAAATCATCCTAGCAACATGATTTCAATGTTTGGAGACATAGTTTTATTTTTTTATTTACTAACTTAACGATTTTTAAGACTCCTAGTGGCTTGGATCAGCCAAGAGGGAGACAGCTTTTAATAGCCTGTTTCCTGCCTTACCAAGGATGTCAGATTAAAACTTGAAGACTTCAAGAAGGTCATAGTGAAAGCTGTCTCAGAGTTGCAATGGCATATGAGAAGTAGGATGATTTGAGTAGCCATAGAAGAAGATTCAGGTTGCAAAGATTTCTTTTTCCAGTTTGCAATCCAAATCGAAGGGTCAGGGTACCTGCATATGATCAAAATGCCAGAATGATGCATCTGGTTTAAATGGGGAATAAAAGAATGCTTTACTTGCCTTGTTTCACCATCCTGCCCTAAAATGTCTTAAATCATAAAGATGAAACAAGTCATAATATTTCAGGGCTATCATTTAAAACCAAAAATAAAATTAAAAGAAACATATTACATTTCTCATAAATCTTATCAACTCCTACATTCCCTTGCATCACAAACATTTAGATATAAAAGCATATGTCTATACAGGTATATATATAAACTTTCTACGTCTATTATATATATATATATGTGAAGAAATAGGGAAATGAGCACTGATAGCCTTAAAAATATTTGTACTCTCCAAACCTAATTTCAGTTCTACATATCTGTTTATAAATGATAACAATAATCTAAAAGTTTGAATTAATGTGCTTTTGATCATAGTGAAAATTGAAATTAATCTAATTGCCCACTGTGGGCATTTGTTAAATAAGTCATGGTGTATCTGTATGATGGTGTATCATGTAGCTATGAAAATTTATGTTGACAAAGTACAACTGGGGAAAGGATGTGCATAATGGCATAATGCAAAGTAGGAGGAAGAAAAAATGGGCTTCAAAACTTATTTGATAAGAAGTGCAAAAGCAGGTACCAGGTCTGCTTGTGCAGAGCTGTATCCCTGTGCAAAGTAAGGGCTCATTAAATATCTGTTAAATATGTGAAGGAATATATGATATAAAAGAAAAATATACTAAACTAGCAACAGCAACAGTGGTTAACTCTAAGTAATAATGTTATCATTACTTTCTTTTATTGTTTTGTTCTCTGTTCTTTGTGTATCTTCTAAATTTTTTGTAATAAATAAATGCTTCTTTCCAAAATTAAAAAAGCATTAAAATAAGGCATTATTTCAAAAGATAAACATTTTTATATGAAATATACCTCACAAAGTGCCTACTATGTTGTGCTTATGAGTATTTGACTCTTCTCTGCTCAAATTTGAAACCCTTGGGTCTGTTCACACTAATTTTCTCCCCCATGCTTCACCTGTCTCAACATGTGACCATTCGATAGATAGATGGATAGATAGATAGATAGACAGACAGACAGATAGATATAGTGAGTACAATGCATACTACTAGTTTTATTAATTTCAGTTTATCCTCTGCATATAGGAATGCATGAATGACACATGTAAGAAGAAATATAAATCTAGAAACTGAAAACATAATTTATCTTCAAAGAGCTGGAATGTAAAGGTTTAGAAAACAAAGTACTTGAATAATGTTAAATTAGAATCTTTATTTTACACTAACCAGACCTCAGATATGAAGCACAAATTATGGTTTATTGTTTGATATGGTAATTGCATTAGGGCTATTAGTCTCTTTACTTTTTTTAATTTTTTTTTTTTTGTCTGAGTTAGATTTAACCCAGGAAGTGATTGTTTTCTAAGAAGATTTTACCTAAATTTTGATCCTTTTTAACTAACATATGTGTGTGATTCCCTGCTCTTTGACAACAGTAAAATGAAAGAATGAGGAGAAAGCTGAAATATTGCCATGTTAGAGGAAACTTAGGAAAGGAACCAAGAGCACAGATGACCTCAGCTGACTCATGTCGTGTTGTGATTCAGGGAAAGGCCCCACACTGCCGAGGCAGAACAGCTGGCAGCTCCCGGGAGTACTTCTGCCACTGTGTCAGGGGGAGTAGACACACAGTACATAGAGGAAACACTTGATATCATTCCTGGGATGGAGGCCCCTTCTGCCAGAACAATTTTCCTTGTATTCAAAGTTAGACCCTAGCCTTTTTCCCAGCTTCAAAATACTTAGTGAGTCTAGAAGACCCAAGCCCACCTACATGTAAAATCCCTGAATATTTTCTTCAGATTTGACTTGTACTGCAAGACGACTCTTTTACTTTACACATACGAGGCAGTGAAGTTATGATGTGGAGACTCTGTTTCCCTGAACTAGAGGTAACCCCAAGGAGCATGGATATGTATCATTTCTTCATTTGAGCTAAATGTTATAAGAAAATATAAGAGCTAAATGACTTTAGTTTTGCTAACATTACAGAAAATTGTTTTCTCCCATCATTAACAGGAAAGAGATGAAAGTATTGGAATCTATCTATAAATATAAGAACATTAGTAAATTCATCAAAATTTTTTTAACTGACCAAAAAATGAACAGGGTCCATTTTTTTCAACATGACCTAGAATAGCTTTGTCTGGAAAGAAAAATTCAATACTTGTAACTCTGAAGATACTAGTTAATTCTGCTTCTGAATTGTCTGTAAATATAATTCCCCTTTGGGGTGTCTTCTTCAGTATAGTACATTAAACAAAGAGGCGTTAACACTGGCTCCAATAGAACTGGAAGTTTACCATTACAAATGGACTGTGTTCACATGAACATGAAATGTAAAGGTGGTGTGGTAAAGTGTATAATATAAGTGGGAATTGACTCATCTCCATTCTGCCAGGGATGTTTGTTTGTTTGTTTTATTCTTTAGTTCTGCTTTTACAAAAATGACAGCTTAAAGCTTTTAACTCTAGAAGAAAAACTAAAAGCCTGAAAAGAAGAAATGTTTAAAGTCATGACAGGAAAACACAAAGCTTCACTGAAGGTTAGATGCACTTTGCATCCCAGTAGATATTTACAGGGAACAGAGTACCATCCATCCATCCATCCATTCATTCATTCATTCATTCATTCATTCAATAAGTTAGACACTGTTCTATGTATTGGAGATATAATTATAAACAAAACAGATTAGCTCACATTCTCTAAAAATGACCCACATGCAAAAGAACGCCGACCCTAAAATCATGGACATATGCTTTGAAAGTTAAAAGGTAACTGAGAATGCACCTAATCAACCTTCTACTTTAACAAAAGACAAAAAGACCAAAAAAGGCATGTTTTAAATTAGAGTTCAATCAGAGAAGCTGAGCCACTACTAGTAAGAAGAATAAATGGAAGGGGAGATGAAAAGACAGACAGCTAGAGAGAGAGAGAAATGGATGGATAGATGATGGATGGATGGATGGATGATAGATAAATAGATAATAGACTAGATAGATAGATTAAATAGGTAAGTAGATATGTAGATACATAGATACATAGATACATACATAGATAGCAAGGAAAGGACTTAAGTAATGGCGCGGGCTGGCTAAGCAAGCCTGAGATCCATAGGGCAGACAGTCAGGGAAGACCAGGTGTAGATTGGAACTCTCCAGTCAGAGGCTAATTTGAGTCTGACCTCAGAGAAAGCATAAATCCTCTTTTAAAGAGCTGATTAGACAAGGCCTCACCTGATCTCATCTCTTCTGATTAACTTAAAATCAACTGATTAGAAACCTTAATGTCTTCTGCAAAATCCCTCCACAGCAGCACCTAGATTGGTGTGTGATTGAGTAACTAGGTTCTGTAGTTCAGCCTAACAAGGTTGACACATTAAAAAGCCACCACAGGCACATTCATTTGCCCAGTGTCACACAGTGGCCAAGTAACTGGGCAAAACTAGAATTAGCTCCCCTACTCCCCAGTTCATTCTGTGATGGGAAGACCAGGCAGACACACACTTCACTGTCCTCTTCGTTAAGACATCACCATTCAACAATAAAATTTATCTTTCAACTACATATCTCACCCTCTTTCCAAACAAGATTATAAAGTGACATAATTGTTGGAATATCTATAAATTTAATTATATTTTAATCAAGACCATTCATTTAACTTTGATTTGGTGAGGCTGATGACAGCCTAGCTAGAACTTCTAGAGTCTTAAAAACATAGTCTATTTCCTCTAAGAAATAAGTTAAATAGCCTCTTTTAATTTATTAAATTGATGTTAAGAGAATAAAGGTCAATGATCATTTATTTAATTATATTTATTTTAATGGTGATTTTGTGAATTAGACAATAATTTAATAGAAGTTAAGAATAGACTGAAATTATATAATTTTATAGAAAATGAAGGTCTAAACTTAAGTAAACAGAACAAATTGCATTAGTGATTGAAGACATACAATAATGTAACCAAAAAAGAATTTTTACTAATATGGCAAGCAGAAGTAAATAAATAACCCTCTGTATATTCATGTGAATTTGGAAGCTATGCATATACTCTTGCCAGACAAGTTATTTAAATATATCTAAATATAAATAACACAAATTTCTAGGACAGTTTTTAGTCAAGATAACTTCTGATACAGTGGAAATTATATAATCAAGGCTAGTTTTGCTTCTTGCTAATGGTCAAAACATCTCAAGAAGTTTATGTTGGAAAACTAGTTTTTCAGGAGAATTTTATCAAAGACTCTACCCTCATAGTGCTTCTTAGTTGTTTTTTTTTTTTCTTTATCATAGGTAATTATGATACCAAAATCCTATTGTCTTTCTTTGGATTTTTACATTAGCTTAAAACCTTTTATTGGATAATTTTCTTTTCCTTATAAAAAAATTATTTTCATCTCCTAGAAAGTAGTGATGCCTTTTTCACTGTCAGGTATTTATTACAACAAGTTTTACTTTTTAAAACATTTTTAAAACTTTTATTTTAAAATAGTTTCTTAGGTTAATAAATGGATTTTACTTTTAAAATGTTCTTCCATCATTCTTTCAAAATGGTTTCACTGTCCATCCTCCTTCGACCCATTGCTATTTTCTTTCCCTCTTCCTTTTTTCTCCCCTCCCTAACTTCCTTCTGTTTTTGTTCTGTGGCTTTCCATTAACATTGTCTAATACACTTTAATGAGCACCAATGAAAAGATCCAAGATGAACAAAGGTGAGGGACAAACGGAAGCAAGAGAGAGAGGAGGAGAAGGGGAACAGTGGGCATCGCTGTCAGTCTTAAACTAATTTCTGCAGCTGGCACTCATTTCCAAACTGAACCAAATTCTGCAGTATTTAGTAAGGTGACCTGAGAAGTCAGAGGAAAGCAAGATTCTTGGTAATGACTACAGTCCATGAATCATAGATTATCACTATAATTTTTACCTTTAAATATTATGAATATGGGCTATTACAAGTATAGGAAACCTTATCACTGAGGGTCTTTATTGTGTTGCTATCCATACTTTTAGGGTGTGGCTGATATAGTACTTCAAAATCCTTGTTTGTGCTTTTCTTTAGCATATGCTTTATGTTTTTTTTCCAGTTTGAAAAATCTAAATGCTGATATATTACATACAAAGAAGCATAAAATATTTGAAAATATAATTATATTTTATATTTTAGACTCTAATCGAGTGAGAAACAGTATAAATGTTTTTCTTTACGTCACTACTTTTTGACATCTCAGCACATAAAAATTAAGTAAAAGCCACTTTTTGTTTTATTAGCATGAATGACTTTTAATTAGATTCATCACCTCTGTTTGTGCTTAGGTATGACACTTTCCATCATCTCTCTTGTTCCTTCCACAAAGAGGACAGAAAAATCTCTCAGATGCCTTAGATAACTCTATGTCTTTCTTTAGGGTTCTATTTAACAGACACTCCATGTTTGCCAGTCAATAAACCGGTTCCTTGATCAGCAGTGACTTAATACAAAAACTGAATTCTCTATTTCTCTTCATTACAAAATGGTTTTTCTTATCGTTGCTGCTTTCTCTGTAGTTCGCTTTGTCACACTGTCAGCGTAGAGGTTGGGGGTCAAGGAGTGGCGGGGGGATGATAAAGTTATTCCAGTATAGAACTTTTGTTTTGTTTGGCTATTATATTTTCAGTCTGTCATGGTTCCCCACTTTCATATAGAAGGACAAATTATTTGGGCCAAACAATGCAGTGCGGTTTGGAAACAATTGGCTCTTATGGGCACAATCTTATTCTTTCCATATCCATGTTTTAAAAATTGTAAAAAATCAAGCCAATTTTTTTTTTTTTTTTCAAAACAATGCAATTTCTCAAGACTCATGGAAAAGACAGCTTGGGTTGAATTTTCTTTTTCTTTTTTTTTTTTCAATTTAAGCTTATGAGAAAAAAGAATGGGTTGTATAAATCCAGCATGTATATCTTCCAAACATTCATACATTGTGTTTTGAGTATTAACAGAAAAGATTATTTTACATGATGGGCTTTGTCTTTTGGTTTAGTTCTTCAAGTTCTTGTCTCCTAGTCTTATACTTATAAATCAAGCATATTCAGGCACAAAGCAGGTAATTGAAGGAAGACATTCCCTGGGTAATTCCCTCCTCTCTTTTGTGCTCACATTTGCAAATGTAAGTGATTTGCATCTGTGCAGACACCCTTGAGGGGCTTGTCTATCCTCACATCATTTTTAGACATCCAAGAAGTTTTTTTGTGAAACTCTCATTCTGTGATGCCAGATGGTTGATGCCACCCTACAACATCATATTTTGAGCAAGGAGGACCAGTTTAGCAGGTAGATGAAACAACACCCATTACAATTATTGTCACAACTCCCAATTCAGTAATGGCAAAATGTACTTCTCATCACATGTTCATTCCAAACACAAAAATGAGTAAAATTGACATAGTTTTCCTTTTACACCAAGAATTGGGCACAGCTGCTCTCTTGCAAATGTTAAAAGAAAAAATAAAAGATAATAACATCTTTAATTTCTCATGTTTTTCAGCATCTCTTTGAAAAATAGCTTCATAATACATGGCTCGGTGGCCTGAGAATACCTAGTCTTTCTACACTTTTAAGCATTGTTTTCCTTCATAATATAATATGAGAGCAGGAATATTTTGAGCAAACATAAAGACTTGGGGATTTAAGGAAGAGAATCTGAAAACTTGATATAATGCCTATTCACGTTGTTCAGTTATTTCAAGATTGTTTTGCAGCCTTTTGTTTAATCACTACTCGATACCATTCATTTACCTAGTCTGAAAAAAAATATTAAACTAATAACGATATCCATGGCAAATATTAAGTAAAGGCGAACATTTTAAATACTTGCTGGACTTTCAGATATTTCTCGTAAAATTATAATACATCAATCAGTTAAATAACAGTAGCTGGCTTTAGATTACATAATCTTCAGGTAATTATATAGATAATAAATTAATTTGTTGATATAACAAAATAGGCATTTCTTCCTAGATTAAAAAAAACTTAAAATAAACCCAAGTGTCCAAAACTATTATTTTCCTCTATCAAAAGAGTTGGTTAGAAACTCCCCTGAGACCACTTTCAGGTCACAGCATAGGCATAATACACAATTCAAGTTAGCTTTTTCCATTTAGGCTCACAGATCTTATAGACACAACTATTTTAAAAGAAGAGCAAGATTTTCATGGAAAAAACATGAATTATACAGTCATTTTATTGAGTCTTTATTGCTAATGCACATGGGGTTCAGAACCATAATGACGATATTGGACACTTAAGTCATTAGGCTGTCATATTACAGCAAAATTATTTGTACTATATAATCATTGTTTCTTTTTTTATATATTACACAGATCTAAGCTCAGTTCATCTATCTTTGCCATTACAGTACGACTTTGTTGTTGTAAATACCTATTTTTTTGGATGATTTAAGTATATTCATTATAGTTCAAGTTCATGTTTATTAGACCTTTGCTTCTTTAAAGCTGGGAAACATGATTGAGGGAAGTTTGCAATATGCCTCATGGTGTCTTGTTTGATTATGCATTGCTTCACAGTGTCAATTGCTATATAGTTTTATTTTAAGTACTTTTATACACACTAAAAATTTCAAGAGGAATGGAAGCCAGTTTCTTTTTTTTTCTTTTTTTTTCCCCTAGCAACATTTTCATCATACTCATCATATTTAAAACATGCTCTTGTTCGTAAAACTAAAGTGGAATTCTGTTTGTATTCAACATTTTTCCTGTAGAGACCTTAAGGATGAACACATTTAAATGTTCTCTGATGATTGTTTGCAATAAGAACAAAACCATTTGGGGAGAAAATAAAGCTGAATCTGAAAAGTTCAGTTAAAAATCATTTGTTAACATAAGGTGAACATGGCTTTGTTTTTGAGAACTGGCTCCAGGTTTAAAAACCTTTTAAAAATGGCTACTGATTATTATTATTCAGCTAATCGAACTACTTTCTCAGAATTTGCTTTACTTCTATTCAATGCCATGATGAATTGTTCGTTTTATTGTTAAATCCAATATAGCTCACCTAGCACACAGAATGCTATGAATTCCTGTGGGGGGTGGGGTGGGGGGAGGAGAGTTATTTACACTTCTAAGTTTGAATACTTTTTGGCTGAGACTATGTGAATTGATTCCCATACTGGGAAATGGCAATAAGTAAAATCAGTAGTCTATTCAAATCATTGCACAGTCACATCAGCTAAATATATGGCAATTAAGAGCAAAAACAAACCCTGAACAAAACCAATTTATTCTGTAGTCAAGTCTACATTATGCCTGAATATGTGTCTCCAACTTCTTTCCCCAGACCAAAATCATGATTTGGGGATTGCACTGTAAATCAGACAGTGCCTACCCAGTCTTTCCTATGTTGAAAGAGATAATCTGAAACCGATTCTTTATGCAAATTTAAAGTATTTACTTTACCATGAATTTTCAAAAATAAATTACTGTTTAATAAGGGAGAGGGTTAGTAAGCACTGCTACTTTGAAACTATTATAACTGTCCTAAACACAGAGAGCACAGAACTTGAAATACCCAGCACCCATTCACTTCTTCCAGATATATTTTGGGGATTGGGTATAAATTCAGTTATGGAGAGATGACTAGCATGTGTGAAATTTCACAGGTAGCACGTTACAACAGAGCAGCACTTGAAAATAGGCATACTAAAATTCAGAAGCCTAATTATTGCAGATAAAAGAAAGAGAGTGTAACTCATTTAACCTGCTCTACCAACTTGAGATACAGTTAACGTCATCTTGCTTTTTTTCTAATTGTTATCTTTTTTAATGAATCACTCTGGTTCCTCATATATATCGTCCTACTCAGACACTAACATACAGCCAGGTGGAGAAAGAACTGGAAACACAAATCGATTCAGAAATAGTCTCTGGTTTGGGTGGCTGTGATTCCTGTCACAAGCACATGGCTTTGCAGTTGAAAGCTATATCATCTGACACATCTCTGCCCACTGTTGCAGTAAGGCTATCTTGAGCTAGGTCACCATACCAACTGCAGCGATGCCCCACATGTGGGCTCCAGGGGGTTGTCTTTGTACTGATAAATGCTTGTGTTCAGACAGGACACTCAGAGGCTTGATTTAGAACTGCACTATCCAACACAGATACCACTAGCTACATGTGACAATTGAGCATTTGAAATGTGTCTAGTCTTGCTGTCTGTAGGTGTGACATACATACCAGATTTCAAAGACTTAACATGAGAAAAATAATATGAAATATCTCATCTATAACTTTTATATTGGATAGAGTGAGTTAAAGAATACATACTAAAATCAATGTCTACTATTTCTATATTAATGTGACCACTGGAATATTTGTAATTATATATGCGGACAGTGCTAGTCTAGGGGGTTTGTGATCTCAGCCATGTGCTAGACCAAAATCAGTCCACCTCCATAGGAATGTCAGTGTGTCTGTCTGTCTGTCTCTCTCTCTCCCTTTCTCCCTCTCTCCTTAATTGATACAGAGAATGGAGTTTATCATCTTTGTCATCCTGATTTTCATTAGCCATGCAAGTCTCCAAGCTTTACAATTTTTTTCCTTTATCTCTCATTCACTTTCCTCCCAATAAACACCACCTAGTGCAAATTTAATATATTCTTAAAAGATACTTAATGTTGGTTTTATATTATATAAATCCTATTTTTCTTATTTAAATAAGATATGGATAATGATATGATTTTGTATATGGTAAATAAGGAAAGAATACTATAACTATTTCTATATGGTCAAGGTCTGAAGAAAAGGATCTGAGACCCAGCATCTGTTTCTCTTCTCAGATCTTTTGTGTATAAGTCTGGGTATAAACTCAGACTTCCATTCAACGATAATAAGCAATTATAATTTTATTTCTTCATAAAATATTAGATGAATATTTACTTTTTTAGAACATAGAGTTTTGTCCATAAATGTTAAAGATGTTGAAAAAGGAATTAAAGCTTTTATTTTCTAAGAAAGGAATTCAGAGTATTCTTTTATTTATTCAACAAATATATACTGAGCACTTGTCATTTGTCCAACAGTGTTCTAGATACTGGGACTAGAGTCTCTAAAACATAAATGAAATAGAATAAAATACAGACAAAAATCCTGCTTTCATGAAGCTAACATTCTAGTGGATGAGGAAGAAGAGATGTTAAAAGAAGGAAGTAAAATATATATTAGCAAGGTAGTGAAGTTTAAAAACTGTAAAAAACAAACAAAAACAAGGAAGGGAGATAGAGAACATCTAAATGGGGAAGACTTGCAATTTTAAATAGAGAAGGAGAAACTTTGAGAAATTACATTTGGTAGAAGACCTGAGAAAGTGAAGAAAGTAGCTATGTGGATATCTAAAGAAAGAATGTTTAGGTTGGCTCGTGCAAAGATCCTGAGGCCCTGAGGCAGGATGTGCTCGAGAGAGCAAGAAGACCAATGTATCTAAGTAGAATTAGCAACTGACAATAAGTATATCCAATCATTTCCATGTCATGAAATGGAAACTTATCAGTGAGATATTCATTCTGAAGAGTTTTCTTTTACTCTACTGGTCAGAGCTAATCGTGCTTGAAAGTGGTGAATATAACCCTATGACCTCCAGCAACAAAGCAAAAAATCTTCTGCCTACTAATCTATTCCCTCACCCCTCACCACACTCACAAGTTAGCTCCTCAGATCTTTAGATTCTTCCCAGAACTAATGTTCCATCTATGATTAATCACGTAAGTGTTAAAGATATTTTTTAAAAATTAATATATAAAATATGCTTTAGTTATGATTATTGAAGTACACATTTTTGTGCCCTAAGGCTGCATGGCATAGGATGCAATTCTGAAACAATTCTGATGGAAATTATCATTATATAAAGTATGTTGGTTCTATATTTATCAAAGCAGACCTCCTGCCATTTCTATTTGAGTAGACACAAGATTTAAGTCTTAAATTAAGTCATAAAATATTTTTATACTTGTTGTTTTTGAATAATTATTATTATTATTATTATTATTATTATTATTATTATTAGCAGAAATGGTAGTAGTAAAGCACACCATGCATTCACCTGGGAGAATTTATACTGCCAGCAAAGCTGCAATTAATAAACATTCATGCAATTGGAGAATTGGGTATGCAATGTGAAAAGTATGAGAAAGAGTACTCTGTCTCAAAAAGCAATTCCGAGGGCTCTTTACTGACAGCTATTTTAATATAAGTTTAACTTAACTTTTATATACTTACTCCAAATTTCTTAAATTATCCATATTCGCTTTCTATTTAGACATATCAGTATTGTGATTTTTAATTTTTAGTTCCCAAAGCCCAAGAACCACTTCTATTTAAATCACTTTCTAGAGTCTAGTGTAAGCTGTAACTTATATAAATGATGGTGAGCATGATGGAAATGAGAAAGAAAGAGAGGAAATGGATTAAGATAGTAATTTGCTTGTGTACATATAAAACATTGTGATCTTTCACATCGCAGCATTTAATTCTTAAAACATTGCAATCGAGGTATTTTTATTAGAAGTGGGATTCAGGGAAGCTAAGTCGTACATTTTCTAAGTATTAGATTTGGGACTCAAACTCAGATTTCTTAACAAAAAGCCTATGTGCTTTCTGCCATGCATCTTGCTCAGACACTATTCAATTACTAGCCATTTTTTACTGGGCATCAACTATGTGTCAGCCTTGATGAGAGCATAGGGAGCGCTGTCAAATTCCAGACTACAAGGTGAATATCTGCTTCATGCCACCCTCCTCCTTTGCTTCAGTATGTATTTCAATAGCAGTTTATTTCATATGGACACGAAACTGGCAAAAGAAATATTTTTGTCAGACAGTTAAGTGACCCAGAGCACATAATTCTCAGTTGATCGTTCAGTTTTCCTTTGCAAAGATCCACCCATGATTCCCTACCCTGTCCCCCTTCGCTTTCCTTAGCCATTACATAAACTAGCACCTGTTTGTGTTGTCAGTGGTATTTTTAGACTAAGGTCCACAGGGTTTGTTTTTTTTTCCCCCCTTCATTTTTTCTCTTATGTCATAGCATGAAAATAGCTAAACTTGCTTTCTGGAGACTAACTTAAGGGAATATTTCCTGGTGGAAATTTCCTAACTGAACTGCTTTACAAAAACGGGAGAAAGTGAGATCCTGCTAGAATATTTCTCTTTTATTCTTTGACAGTTTCTGCTTTGACAGTTTGAAAGATTAAGGGATAACAATGAGAGTAGTTCTTATTATTACGCAAGTTTTACCGTGTCTTTCTCACCATTCACAATGTCTCTATTGGAATAGATGCTGATGACTACATCTGTTGTGTTATTTAAAGTAGATCTTTAAGTCAAAATGAGGATGTGTGTGCATCGCCTCATTTTGAGCTTGCTTAATGTATCCAACCATATTTTAGAAATAAATCCCAAATGCTTTTTTGCTAAGTGCATTTTCCTTTCAATTTTAAACCTATGTGTATTTTAAAGGTCATTTAATCTGCTCATTTCCAGTTCCTCTGGTCTTAAATCATCGCTGTGTTATTTTATGTAAGAGGTACTTAATGTCTCAAGAAGCTTTCGGAGACCTTTAAAACCCAAAGACATTTTTTTTCTCAAGACCAGAAGTTCTATTTTGTCAAGAGTAAACAAGCTTGAATAAAACCAATATCTCAGCCTGTTTAATAATCCAAAAGTTAGAATTTCATAAAAGTTGGAACTTGGTGAAATGCATTTTCCCTTTTGTAGCTCAATCCTCTCTATTCTTTTCTAGTTTAGGCCAAAACACATGGAGAGGATATCCAGCAGAGTGCTCTCCTCAGTGACATCTGTGTCTGGAGGAGTGTCCTGACAATTGGCAGCAGGATTCTTTCCCCCCAGGGAAAGGGAAGGCTCGAAACCCCAAATAATAATCTAGTACAGATTTCAGTTTACCAAAAGTTAAAGAAAAGGATAATAGGAGAACACTTAGCATTGCTACATGTCAGAAGGAAGACTACTGTAATTCCCCACTTTGGGGCATGTATTTTTCATAATAGTATGCATAATTATGCATATAAATTTAAATATATTTTCATATTCAATTCCAAATTCTTTAATTCTAAATATGTAGAATAAAACAGAATTAATTGATGACAATGACTGTATTTAGATTCAAATCCTAGTCCCTGGAAGAATTGGGTCAGTATTAAATGTCTAGAGGAATAGAATTGCTCCTCTGGAACCTTCTTCTGGATTTAGGAACAGATTTTCTAATGAAAATAAATTGGGATTAGAGAGACATAAGACGTGCTGAGAAATACCTAGAAATCGTGGTTGAGAAATTTGGATTCAGTCTTTAAACTTCATAATATGTGGCCTTCGGCAAGTGACTTAAATAATTTGGGTATCTTTTTCCTTATCTCAGAAGTTAGGAGCATTTACTCTATGTTCCCTCAAGTTCATGCTAGATTTAATATTTCATGTTTCTTTGACTCCAACATGAACTGTACCCAAGAATGGGGTTATCTGATGGTCAAAAATGAGAAAAAGCTTGGCAATTTAATTACAATTAATTCATTTAGGAAAAGAAATAAGATATTAGGGACAATAATTGAGTTTTTGGTAGAAAGTAAATCTCCCATTACTATTTTTTAATGGAAAGGAAAGGTAATATGAAGGTATGGCTGGAAAGCAGAAAGCAGTTTTATTTGTCACAGACATGGTGACTACCGTCTCAGTAAAGAACCTCCAGATAGAATCAAAATAGACAACAAATAAAACAAACAGCCTATAATCTGACCACATCGAGTATCAGAAAAATATAGGTCTTTGGGGGTCTTTTCCTAGTTTTTTCCCCTTCTTTAGAAATGTATGTTATGAATTATGATTATTGCAATGGAGCCAAGTATTCACTGGGCTCCAGCTAGATCTTTGTTTAGGGAGCATAAGCTCACTGCCAGCTGCAAACTGCAGCTGTCTGTCAGCATTTGTGAGGACAAACTGCTCCACTATCCCTGATCACTTAGCCGTAGACTACATACTGTGTCCTCAGATCTGCTCAGCACATCCTTTGCATTTTCAATACACTTCCTGTAAGAGGAGGGTCTCAGTGTTTTGCATGTGCATTTTGGAGCAAATAGCTTGAAGCTTATGTCAAAATTAGGTCTATAATAGAGGGTTCTGTCTCCATAAAACTGTTTTGTGAGAGACTAACTGACTCTGGCATGATATTTCCTGATCTCCAATGTCCTGAAAAAGGCATGGGAGGCTGCGGCTCTGACAACCACTGTTCTTCAGGACAGAGTGACCCCTACGGAGAGAGCCAAGAGAATGGGCTGAAGGCCAAAGAGCCTGTCTCAGAGCTTGGGAATGTGAGGGTGAGAAGGCCATGGCCAAGGGGCAAAGCTAAGGAAAGGCACAGCCCAGGGTGCTGAGTGCAGCCATTCTCCTGGGCCATAGTGTGGAGCAAGGGAAGATTCAAAGGAATTTTTATCTTGGGAGAAATTTTAGTCTAGAACATTTAAGTAAACTTGGAACTCTGTCACTTAAGAAGGGGCTTTGAAAAATGATACATTTTGCTCATGTAGCATTTGTCAGCCTTCAAAGCAATTTTTTTTTTCTTTAACTTTCCATGCATGCTTAGAATGAGAAAGAAGCTTGCATCACCATACCAGATTTAATTAAAGCATTTGTAGAGTTAACCAGTCTCCTCTGTTTTATCATCAAAGTGACTCATGTAAACTATAAAGATTATTTTTAAAGGGGTGGCAATTTTAGGAATACCCTGAAAATTATCCTAAGAATTTAAGAATGCCCTGCTTTCTCCAGGCATTTGCACGGAGTAAACTATGAGCTTCTTAAATTTAGGGTTAAAAACTAGGACTGATGTTTCTTTGGGTCCTGGAATGCTCCTAGTACACTGCAGAAAGCATGAGATATGGAAGGTATGTTTTAAGGTTTGGTTTAATAATAATATTTTCAAATAAAAAATAAATCTGGAATTCTTTCTACTCATGGAAGTATTATGAGAACTGTTTTTTATCGTGTAAGAGTATTTTCTCAGTAAGAAATGTGCCCTCTTGGGAAGAAAGGCACAGTGCAAATTCAAATTAATAATAAAACTATACAATATGTAACATATGGCCAAACCTGGCCTGACTCACTCATTGGAGAAAACATTCTAAAATTTGGAAAAAGTCACAATCCTGGTGTGTGTGTCTGTGTGTGTGTGCGTGCGTGCACATACATGAGTGTGTCTGGCTGTTTATGTTTGTGGGCAGGGGAGCAGTGACCCAATATAAACACTCTCTTTCCCACAACCTTAATATAAACATAGTACTCAAAACAGTTTTATTCAGGGGTGTAAACCGTGAGTGTCACGGGATCATTAAACAATAGCAAAGCTCTGTTAGTCCATGATCTTTCCATATTCAAGAGGATGGTAAAATGAAAACAAGACTCTGCAAGGGATCAATATTTTCCAAAGGAATAGCAACTTACAGTACAAGAGTATTTGGATTGCTAAGTGCCTTCACTACTCTGTGTTGCAGTTTGCTGCTTCCTTCATTGTGAAACCTTTTTGCTGGATGTGTTACATGCAATGAGCTTGGGTGTTATAATAAACAGAGAGGAAGGCTGCAATAATGTATTTCAGTTAGGAAGAAACACTTGAAAGAAATTGGTTTTGCTATACACATGATGTGAGCCAATCAATAGTGGTTTAGTCTGACAAGCACTGTCAATATCCATTGTCACAGTTCAGAAAGTCTTTAATGGATAGTTCTTCAAAACCCAATGATTTCAACACATATTCGAAGTCTTGAAATACACTCTACCTGACAGAAATTAATCACAGATAAACTCTTGGAGTTGTATACAAGTATTTTTTTAACTGAGAGCTAAAAAGCAGTCAATTAAAATTTTAATATATATTAATATGTATTTCATTTATATAAATTAATATATAGTTATTTTAAGAGTATAATCTAATAATACCAGAGAAACAGTAAATGCCCAGTAAATATTGAAAAAATTAGAGGCACTGAGATGAAGGGTGAGGAGAAACTTCTCATACCAACTGTTCTGTTTACTTACTGATTATTACAACCATGACTATGATACAGGACATCTATTATACCCTCACAATTCATAATAACTGTTAGCTTTTATCAAATGCTTATTATTCACTAGATTTTGTGAATAATAAGCTGGGCATTTTGCGAATGTTGGGGCATTTAATTTATACAACAATCTTTGGTGTGGATACTGTCAGCCCCTTTTAACAGATTAGAAAATAGAAGCACAAAGAATTTACGTTGTTTGAAGAAGCTCCCACCACTGATAAGTGACAGAATTGAAATTCAAAATTCAGTACCTATAGTATTCAAAAGAGAGACGGAATGCATGAGAGAGAAAAGAACACACATTTTTTGAAGGAAGAGCATTAGTTGTTGGAAGGAGGCCATATATTAGTGATTATAGCCTTTCCCCCTAAATGCTAATCCTGAACTCTTACTCCTGTGAAGCAACCAGGAATAAAATAAGCAAACTCTGTGGCTGGGCATAGAGAAGAATAAGACTTCCTGGTTTAGCTGATAGAAGAGCTAAGGGTTATGTAGGCATAAATAGATGTGTTCATACTATTGTGGGCTTTCTATCTGTCTATCTTTGAAAAAGAGTCAAGAAGAAGGACTAAGGAACTGAGAGACCCGGCTAGATCACTAGCCATCTTTGCTTAAAAGGGAGCCTCACTCTCCACCCTATATCTCTACTTCTATATCCATACTTGTCTTGCTACATCCCACTACCTAGAACGTGTTGATTCTCATATTCGCCTTCTGTCCAATAGCAGAAGAGCTCAATTTGTGTTCATGCCTGTTATAGCTCTGTGAAACCCAGATGCCACCTTCAGCTTTTCTGACTGGTAATCCAGAGAGGATTCAGTCATCGATCATGTTGCTGTCCTGTGATTCACTAATCTCACCTAAGGCAACTCATATCTCCTTTTAAGTCTAGAGTGATAGACACCACCCGGGTTATTTCAGTCAGCAGTTCAGGTAAAGTGGAAGATTTAAGAGCTGAGGGTGGAAGAACTTGACTATAATGGGAGGTTAGTGCCATCTTTCTATGTCCTTAGAACTTCGACAGCATTGTGAAACAGACGGAGAGAAGTGCAGTGAGGCAGGCTAGGAATCCCCACAGGCTCAAATTCGGACAGCTCTACATTTGATTTCTGTCTCTGCCATTTATTTGCTACCTGGCTTAACCTCTCTGAACCTCAGATTCCTAATCTGTAGAATGGACAGCAATAAGAGAATTTACCACATTGAATGATTATAAGGACTAAATGAGATGTAACATTCTTAATACAGTTCCTTGTCACATTGCAAGTACGCTAAAAACATTAGTCATTATTAATAATACATGTAATGTCAGGATGATCAGATTGGCTAATCAAAGTTGAAATTGACACTGCTTTAAAAGAAGCAATACTATATACATGTTATTGTATGTTATTATGTATAAATTATATATAAATATGTAAATTATATTATACATAAATTTTCTATAAATTATAGAAAAATTCTTATAATCTAAATAAACACTTTACTCCACCACATCCTCTAAATTATTGTTTGGCTTAAGACATTTCTCAAACGACCTATGCCTGTAATATATATTTTTCTGAACTGGTTCAAATTTTGATTGAAAATTAAAGATACATTATAGCATATTTTTGATTATACATAAGGCCAGGAATTTAGAGATTAAAGAAAAAGCTTCAAAGTTGTCATATATTACTCCCATCTATACCCACTTAGAATATAGTGTCTGTACGCATACTTTCACAAAGGTACAAACAAATACACACAAAAATATGTAGTGGTATTTATGTATACAGAGAGAAGATTTAAATACCGCCCACACAATTCGAACACTGTTAAGCATGGTTTAGTATCTGAGTCAGTATGTATAGTATAATCAGCATTGAAATTGTCTGATGCTATTAAATATGAATATTATTTCATTCTTCAACTTGACTTTTTTAGTCACAGAAATCTAAGTGTTAAGTTCTGAGAGTGTTGCCATTTTCTTACATCTATGGTGGAATTGCCATGCCTGCAACTCAACTGTTTTGTTTTTTATTTTGTTCTCTGTGGACTAAAGTGCACATTCATCTATAAGGCTCTACTCATTTGATTTGGTTGCAGCCTATTTTCTATCACTAGGAGAGAACCTGTTCCTGTATTTAATATACAATCTTTCCTCATAGAAACCATATCTTTACTACATGATGCCCTTTGTCTGGATTGATACTCTATGTTAGTTTTTTCTTTTTATTATTATTTTTAATAATTTTGTTTTGAAAACAAGCTACTAGCAACGACTTAATTAGCAAATTTATCAAAGTTTAGATCAGCTCTCAAGTGACAAAGTTTTACTGACACTACTATATCAAGTCATAAGAAGCCAAGACAAAACATCCAGTCAACAGAAGATATCTTGATGATCTGAATTTTTACTCCACATCTTATACTGTATCTGATTCTGTTTCAAGGGAAAAAAATGTTATCATATGTTTCAATACACACCATAGATTTTTCTATTTAGGTTTATTTTCTCTTTTTCTTTTCTTTTTTTTTCTGAATATGTAGTATTTCCTTAACCTTTGATGCGAAGATCCTTTTCCACTCAGGCTCACAAGAAAACAGACTTACAATTGAAAAAAATTACATTTGTAATATTTGCACTACAGTATTGAAGTTATCATCATCATCGTCATCATCATCACCATAACTATCATGAAAGTTAATTATTAAGTAACTTGAAGCTATTCTAATGCCCTAAAAAGGATAAACAAAACACCAACTCACTATAGCAATACATTATCAACATAGACACACCCTAAAATATATTATCAATAAAATAAAATGATTAAGCTTATTCATAAAAAAGACAGTGAAGAGTTTATATACTAGACAAATGACTACATTAGAGGTAGAACACATGAATACAAATATTACTTGGAAAAGCAATCATGGAATTTCCATACAGCTGAATGATGAGGACTCGACAATAAACTGCCAGTTCTGTATTGACACTGAAAATGTAAAACTGCAGTTAGATTTGACTATTTAAACTAGATAATTTAATCTAAAAGTAAACATTTTTCATTGTATAAATTCTCACTTCTTTTTAAATGGCTAGATCGCATAAATATGAATCATTGGGTAGATCATGTCTTCATATCATTTTGTTTCAAACTGATCTTTTGTTGTTGCTGTTGTTTTTGTATTTCTGCAATGTCTAAGTGGGAATTAAGTGGTTAAAACAAAGCACTGCTGTTAAAATGCCCTGCATTCCCTCTTCCAATTATTTCCAGATTTAATCGTGATTTGTGTTTCAAGTCACTTAAAGTTTCAATAACTTAGTTTCTCAGGCTGCAAGTTGGGGGTTGAAATTATAACTTCTATTTACATTGAGCATGTGAAAAATAGAGGTATTAAATGGCCAACAGTACATTAAGCCCAAACCTACCCTTTCTGCCCACTCTGACATGGGGAGTTATGTGTAAAGTTTTGCAAACTCTAAAACCACAAGCTGGAGAGGGCAAAGCAGTATTTATTACAGCCTCATGGATTAGTACAAGTGTGTGTGCCCTGGAAAGAAATCAGGCAGGAGGCTGAAAAGAAATTTAATAAACTTTATTTCTCTTTTCAATCAATTTTAGGTACAACGCTCTTATTTCAATAATTTAGAAAGTGGTACAACAGGATAATTCAGAATACAAGAAGGTTGTATTGGAAAATATGAGTAGAGACAATTCAGTACTTTGTTATGTAATCTGTGTGATGGTTTGAAAAGTGTTTGGGAATCTCTGGGGAGTAAGAGCCTGATATAACCTTATTTTGTCATTTCTTTCTGGATTGCCCTCTCCAGACACTGCAGTGTGGTAAGATGATTGCACTAAGCAACTGCCGCAAGCTCTGCCCTAAACATCCTCCTAGACTTGCAATGTGGGGAGCTCTCAGCCTCTAAAAAAACTATCTATCTACACACCTGATGCTGACCCCTCTGTAAAACCTCACCAAAAAAGTGACAAGAAGCTTAGAAAGGCATTTGGATTAGCATTTCTCTCCTTTCTTTTAGCAACATTTCTGAAACATTAGCTCTCTCAGTATTTCCAAATTAAAAAAATAAAATAACAACAACATGTAATTGTAACATGGGAATACCGCGAGAACAGCAATTTGGCAGGAAATGAGGATATTTCAAAATTAGGTCCACGGCAAGAAAAGTTCTGGCAGATGCACAATTCTGGATCATATTATCCAAACCATTGGATTCTGGAAGATTTGAGGGTTTTCTTTTGTGGTTCCCATCCTTTAATAGAATGGTAGTGGACGTTCATTATCCAAATGAGTTTCTTTCCCCTCCCATTACTAAAGTTGGAAAAAAAATATATACAAAGGGCCCTCATTACAATAAGCTTTTCTACCTCTAGAGGTGGTTTTAACATCAAGGTGACTGTGTCAGGTATAAAACTCGTGTTGGGCTAATGCTTATTCTCCTATGTAATGATATTTATTGAAGATCATCTTAAAAAGGCCAAGATCCTAACTATTCTGGGGTGTGAGCAGGTTTAACACCAATTAAATCTCTCAACTGGTTAAGAATGGTGCTTAAAGCTAATGCCTTTGGCCTGTGTGCATTGAGACTTAAATCGCACATTGTTATTCAAAATTCTTAGGCTTTGAAAAATATTCTATTTGTTTGTACTTGCAAGAAAAGATCACCCATCAGTGGGGGCGCGGGTGGTGGGGGGGTGGGGTGGAGATGAAAGCATAAAAGAAATAAAAGTAAAATCTGGAATACCTGGAAAGTTAATCCAATTCGGGTTAATTTTTCATGGAGGTGAAAATATGTAGAATTAAGAGCGATTCTGCTATAAATCAGATTAAATGCTTTGGAATTTAATCCCATATCTTTTTAGTCTCCATTTTTAAATAAAAAGTTTAAATGGGAATGGAAAAAAAACTGCTCATGGGTTTAACATAAATCTTTAAATTGCAGTAAGCTTCACCCTCAAAAAGTAGTTGAATCTCTGAGGAAAAAGAAAAGGCTGAATTCTACTTTTCATAAATGATGGATTATTGTACCACACTGTGTATTTTCCAGTAAAGTGTCCTTTTATTTGCACTGTGTGATTACAAGTTTCTAAAAGTATGTGTGGGGTCACTTGGGTGCTGTGGGAAAATGGAAGGAACACTGTTCTGTTAAAATCAGTAGTGAAATCAGAAGCAAACTATGTCCTGATTATCATAGGCATGTGTTTAAATTTTGCTTTCCTTAATTGGTTATGTCGTATTTACTTAAAATGAACAATTTGGCAAGTTTTTCTCTCGACAACAGAAAAGTGTAAGCTATTTTATAAGTTTGGCTGTTAAAATCAGTTTGTAAACCCACAATATTCAAATACTTTTAGTGTTGTTCACAGGGATCCAGTGATGGACTCTGCTTTATACCCATATGCTTTTTACATTTTTAGTTTATATTTACAGTGCTTTCAAGTTATTTGGTTAATAAAAAGTAAGCCATATATTACAGTCATCTATTGACTTTAACTTCTACATTGCTTGTCTTAGAACAAAATGAGCGAAATGAATGATGGCAAAAGCCTTGTAATTTAACTCTTCATCTGAGGACAATTATTTTATGGCATCAGGAAATGGAAGTTGATGCTCTAGTCTGTCTTCGGGAAAGTCAGCATTATAGGCAACTTTGGAGAGTCTGACTCTCTTAAAACTGTATAATGATACCAGTCTCTGCTAGTTTCTTAATGTGTATAAGAAGGAAACGAGATAAAGTATTTAAAATTATATCTTCATTTTCTTTGAAAAACCAATACACCTTACACATATTTCTCATATGCAAAGCCAGATAGTAGTATTGAAAACAATATAATATATACATTTGAATACTATCACCAGAGTACCTAAGGGGTTCCAAAAAGAAATAATTTACTATATAATTATTTTCATAACCTCACATGTATACTGTGTGTGTTTTAATTTGCAAAGTACTTCCTAATCACATCATTTTTACTACTTCCAAATTGGCAGGAAAAAAATACCTCTTTTGGCCCTGTGTTTGTTGACATCCTGTCATAGAAAATGAAAAGGTTTTGAGGTGAGACTAGAAATAGAAAATATTACCTTTGGTAACCTGTGAAAATGTAGATTGATTATTCCATATCATTTCAAAGGCAGACTTGAGACCCAAAATTACCCTGAGGCAGATTTTTTCTGAAAGAAATAAGTATTCCTTCAGTTTCCAATACTAGAACTCAGACCCATGGGGCTATAATTTATAAGTTATAAGTTGAAGCAGATCACATGTGACTGGTGATCATGGCAATGAATAGACCCAGATGAAAATTGATAGAATATCATGTAAGCACAGTATATTCAGATGCTAAGAATGAATCTTGCAATCATACAACTTTGAATCAGTTAGTGCCTGATATTCATGGTCCTGTAAAAACAATTGTTGCTAATAGTACTTGCTATTTCTCCAGTATGACCGGAGATCAATTCTTCCTCTAAGATCTCTTAGTCTCTTGTACTTTATACTCTTCAACATGCTGTATTATAATTACACAAGATGTATGCAGCTTTATCCACAACAGTTAAATCCAGCCATGTATGTAGTAGGTGGCCAATTTGTGTGTGTGTGTGTGTGTGTGTGTGTGTGTGTGTGTGTGTGTTTTAATCATCCAGCAGCATTATCCAGAAATATAATTGTGCCACATGTGTAATTTAAAATCTATTAGCCTCATTTTAAAAAATAACAAGAAATATATTTTAGTAACGTTATATTTCATAATATATTTTATTCAACCAAAAATATCTAAAACATTATTATTTCAACCTGTGGCACAAGCTGCATTTCAAGTGCTCAATGGCCTCAAATGACTAGGCTACCATATGGGAAAGCATAGACCTAAAGCAGTGCTTTTCAAATCTTTTTAAGTTCAGGTACATGTAGAAAATGATGATATTTGTATGGCTTACTAGAGTAAGTGGATAAGACTATACATAGCCAATAGCAAGTGCCCCAGGGTCTCAGGCTGCCTTGGCCTTCCTCCTCAATTACCCTGAGTGCTGAGGACATTGTGGGGAGGAAGGATCTTTCCTCTAACCTCAATGTTCTTTGGGCTGGTCTAATAATCAAATAAACATGAGACAGATTAGCAAGAGAAAATGACTGAATTTAAATACATACATAAGGAAACCCCGGATATTTGAGAGAGTCGGAAACCCCACATACATGAGAGGTTCAGAGGGGGATTTAGTATACAAGACATTTCTGAGCTAGAGATGAGGTAGCGCGCCTTGGGGTTTCAGAAGGTAATTGCAAGGAGGGCACATGTTCAGTAATTATTAGTTTCCCCTGCCATGTAGGTAGGTAAGAAATCATTTCTGATACTAATTCTTATCATGGGCCAGGCTCCTAATTTAAATTCTTCTGGATATTAAGGGTGGATCAAAAGTCTTTCTTGAACCCACAAGGTCTAAATTGCCTTTAGCTCAAAATAATCCACATATCACTAAGACGTCTTGGGATGGCTTGTCCTGAACCCCTATAGCATCCATAGCTCACACTCTATATAATCTTCTGTCAGGCACAATAGTTGGGAACTTCTAGTCTGCAGCAGAGGTTACCAGCCTTTTCAAATGATAGACATATTGACCCTTCTTATGTAATAGTGGTTGTAATTTTATAGGCAGTTTATTTAAAAATTGGCAAATACATGATAGATCAGATATGTATTTTATTAAAATAGTTGTATTTCTTTTTTTTAAATTTTTTACTTTTCACAGTTCCTTTACATTTTCTAAGTGTATAAATCAGTCTTTCACCACCAATAAATGAGAACTTAGGCAGGTCCTATAACTTTTCCCTTCAGTATGTAGTAGGTGGTCAAAGTGTGTTTATTGTTTCCCTTTTCTTCTCCCAGGAGACGTTTGGCAGTGTCTGGAGACTTTTTTGATTGTCACAACTAAAGAGGGGTTGCTACGGGCACATTATGGGTGGAGGCCAGGGAAGCTTCTCAACATCCTGCTCCTCCTGCACAGAACAAAACTGTTCCCATAAATAAATAAATAAACAAACAAACAAACAAACTGTCCAACCTAAAATATCAGTAGTGCCAAAGCTGAGAACTCTGCTTAAAATAATATAAAATATGGTTCTTTTAAGTGGCAAGTATTGTTTTAATTCATTATTTAATAACTCCTAATCCCATGTGATAATCAACTTTTAACTTAATTTCAAATTAAAACTCTACTTTTCACCTAGGAGGAAGGCGAGATGTTTTCCTCTTTCCTTAGCCTCACACTTCACCCCAACTTCCCATCTTGCTATCAAAAGTTTGCAACAACTTCGTGGTCCAAATTAGGGGAAGAAGGATGCAAAAAATGTCTTTATTTGATTAGTTGCAAGAAGGCTTCTCACATTCTGGGCCAGGTAGACTTTTTTAAGCTGTTTCCCTTAGGCTCTTTTGTGGGTTCCTTGGAGACCCTACTGGGAACATTTGACTTCAAATCCTCTAATTTTAGGCAAATTTTTTTCCAGCTGCAGCTCCCTTCTAAGTCTGTCTTTCTCTTTTTTTCTTCTGAGTTCCTCAGAAGGGGATAAAATGACTCAAGTCTAGTTTCCCTACAACTAGAACTTAGCAAATTTTTTTGCACTCAGTAGCTACTTTAAAAATTTAGTTGATTGAAATCTTTCCACTTTAAATGAGTAATTGAGCTCCTGATTTCATCGATACTCCAATAAATTATAATACCAGACGTGGCACCATATCCAGACTTGAACTTGCACAAGTTTTTTAACCTCTTTGCCTCAGCTTCTTCATCTCTAAAAAAGGTAGAATTATTTTATATACTTCAAAGATCATTGTGAGACTTGGTTCAACAAATATTGACTGAATGTTACTATATGCTAAACAATATTTGAAGTATCTTGGCCACATCAGTGAACAACATTTACAAAGGTAGATAAAAATCCCTACCCACATGGAGCTCACATTGCGGTAAATTGATGTTAAATTATGTTAGATGCTTAAGGGAGTACCGAGCACCTAGTAAGGTCTCAATGCATTTCAGATATGTTATATTAACCCAACTGAATGACTAGCTTATTTTATGATATGATTTGAGAGGAAAAGAGGTTCTCTATGTACCTAATAAAGTACCCCAAATCCTAATATTACACCAATAATTGAGTTAAGACAGTGGAGGGCCCAGTTAAGATCTATACCTTATCTTACAGGGATAATACATTCCTATTAGTCATTCATAATGAGACCTTGAATGTATTTAGACTCTGCTTAATGAAGTTACAGACCTTAAGTGTTATGTTCATCGTTGAATTCATAGTCTTTAGCATGGAGCCTGATGATCAGTAGACATTCAACAAATATTTGTTCAGGAATTAATTTGACACACATCTAACTTTGAAGATAAAGGTGAGAATAGAAAGCTGAGAATAAGGGACTGATGAACACATGGAAAGAGTTTGAGGCAAATTTGTGTTTCAGAATTTTCCCTAGAACGGGTTGGTGGTAATTTCACGTCAGTAAGAAGAATAAGAAATATCTGCTTAAGAAAAAAAAATCACTTTGGGTTAATATAAAAAAGAAGATTTACAAAATCATTTGAGCAAGCAGGACCTTTGAAAATGCATGAAATACCTACAGTCAGCATATAATCATAATTAATTGAAATTAGCAATTCTAAAACATTTTTCCTCTTAGTTTAGATGAGTTTTCTTTGACCACAATTTCGTGTATGGATACAGATAAGTGGAATTGTCTAGACAAAGGTTATCATGTTAAAAATGAGAGAATAAAAATGAAAATAAATTGTGACTATACGGAGCTAGCTGCATTCTCATTGTACATTCATGTTGCAGCAGAGCTAATGTTTTCATATGGGCAAATTTTTACTCATATGCCCCGTCTAAGCAGAAAAGCCTAAGCTATTAATCCAGGTAGTTGTTCCATAACTACTGTTTTCTATTCATATTTGCATAAAGTAATAATCATAAAGGAGAAATTTACTGAAAGCCTCTGACTTTTTTTTTTAATCTCCAGTGTTCAGACTGCATCATAGTGCTTCCGATACAAGTGACAAAAACCGAGTTAAAAGCAGATTAAAGAAGTTTATTACCCGAAGACCTTCTTTGAAAACTCTGCAAGAAAAAGGACTTATTAAAGGTACAGGACACTTTATACTTTTACTGTAAAAGTGATAAATGAATATGCTTCTGTATCCATAGCTCTTCAGCTCTAGAAGAATATTAGGATATTTTAGGTTGCTTATTGGTTCTACTGTGTAAAAGAGAAAAAAGTACTTGTCTAGAAAACTGATACTGATAAAATAAATGTTGCATTATAGGATCATTGCACAAAAACAACAACAACAACAACAACAACAACAACAACAACAACAACAAACTAGTTTTGCTCTCAGAGGATGTGGGCTCTGCACCCAGAGCAGAGAAATGGTATCTTAGTGGTCCATCAGAATGACCCCGTGTCCTCGTGTGTCTGGGCAATACTAATTTATACTTAGGATTTGAATATGTCCTAAATATATTCAATGTCCCAGCATATTCAATAACAGCAGCCCTTTTCACTATCAGAAATGTCCGGATTTGGATAAGTTTCTGATTACCCTAGTCATAGTCTGAAGTAAGTGCTCGGAAGAAAGTCCTAGCAAACTAGTGTTATGAAAACAGGAATTTGAGATCTTGAGGACTGAGAGTTCAATCTAGTCTGAAATAAGCATGTATTTTTATAAGTATATCTAAAGTAAAGAATGAAATATCCTAGAGCAACCTAACCACGAGAATAGAAAAACATTGACTATGGCGTTAGACTAATTAGAATTCGGACCTTGGTTCTACTACTCACTTGTAATGACATTGAACAAGTTCTGATATCTCTGAGCCTTAGATATTTCATCTGTTAAATAGGACTACTTATACACACTATTGAGAGGCTGTTGAGTGAAATGGATGAGATAATTTAGGTAAAGCATTTAAGAGAGTTTCTGGAACATATGTATTCAATAAATGTTCACTGCTATTAATATTATTATTTATTACTTTTGTTATTACTATTAGTCTTCCAGATAAATGAAAGAATAAATAGATAGATAGAACCAGAGATATAACAGATTTCTATAACTGAAAATCACCTTATGGATCACACAGGCAAAATGTATCGTTTGCCTAACCAAGAAGACATATGCATCTAGCCCATTTTCCTCCTTGTTTTTCAAATTTTCTAACCGATGGATGTATTTTGAAAATTAAATATTAAAACATTTTGAAAATGGGCTGAAATAAATTCCTTAAATAAACTCTGAGAACAAAGTTGAAATACTGATTCTTATAGAAATCAAAAGAGTTAATTTAATAATATACACTCATTTCTCGGGAACAGGGCAAAGCTGATTTTAATATTTTCAGCAATAGTTAATATGAGAATTATTTAAATAGTTTATAATAACTGTTTGATTTATCGACTTCAGTCCATTTTGAAAAAGGTGAACATATCTCAAAAATCATCTGGCATTTTGAACCAATCGTGGAAGGTGAAATTTATGAAGCATGAGCATAAATATCACTAATAGAGTGGAAAAGTCTTAGAATATCAGCATTTGGGGGTAGAACTAATGCTTACTTCAAATACGGTTTATCTCAGACTTTTTCTCTCTGAAAATGTCCTTTTCAGTGCCACAGACAGTATTTGATCCTCTACAGATTCAATTACATATAATAATATACTAGTACATTCAATTATACCTTAGCATTCATCCCACAGATTATCATTTGCCTAGACAGGATTCAGTTGCAGGTTACCTGACATTTTGAAAAAATATAAAACCAGATTAGTAGCCCAAACAGTCCCAATCTGACATAAAGTCCCAATATTTCATGATGCTGGCAAAATGAAAAGGATTTTAATTCAGTGGCAGGGTCTGTGCCCAATCAAAATGCTAAGGAATTAATAACTATAGCGCTCTAGAATTGGTCTCAGAAAGTGGCAAACTGGATTCCTAATGCAGTCTTCATACCGATATAATGGAACCACTGAACACCCTTTGCTGTGTACACTCCCTGTCTTAGAGCTCCATTAAATTTTCACCATAGCTGACCAATGAGTCAGTATTCATTAGTAGGGCTGTGGAAAATGTATGTGAAATTCTGATTTGATAAGCTGCCATTGTTGTCTTCAGTGGAATTTTCTTCCAAATACAGATCAAGTTATGCAAATACAGTCACTTCTTGGGCTTGTTTCAGTTTTAACTGTGAATTTTTTAAAGCTTTTACTGAGATGTTTTATAAATGAGTGAATAGCATTAAACCAATTTTTAAAAATACAGGCCTAGTAAAATTTAATACTTTAAGTCCATTTTCTTAACATATCTAAGGTAAAGACTTAGAAAAAGCAATGAAACCAGGGTTTTTGATAGGTTACAAAAAAATCATATAATATAAATTAATGATTAATGGTTAAATTATCAATTTCTCCAAGTAAAATGACTTAACTCTTTCAAGGAGAATTATTTAGAAAGAGGTACAATGGTTTTTTAAATTGTTCTGTGCTGCATTTTCCCAAAGACTATGTATCAAATTCTTTAAATGTTCTAATTGTGCAGCTCTGGAATAAAGGTCCCATTGCCATTGTTTGGGAGAGGTGTGCACAGTGGTTTGGGTCTTACAAGTGTGCTTCCTGATACCTGGGAGGGGCTTTGCAGCACCACAGCCACTTTTCAAAGTCTTTAGTTTTCATGTAATATTAGTGGGGCTGCATTTTCTAATTTCTTAAATCTGGGTAATGGGAAGGGTACATTGTGATACCAAAAAAGGGCCAGCAGATAATTCTGAATGATAACCCAATGGAAATTTTAATAACTCAGCTGAGTGTTGCAATCATTGTGCCATTTACCGTGGTAGCTTCTGAAAAGCCTTCGATTTCTCCAGCTACTTTCACATTTGCCAAGGAGGGAACACCTAGTGCTTTTTAAATACGTGAGTTTATTGCACTGAGCATCTTGTTGGAAATAAAACTCTAATCAGTTTAATGTGTAAATTATAGGTGGGAGAGTGCAGTTTAGGGTGGTAGGTGTGTTTGTAAATGTCCTCTACTTGCTTTTGGAACTGAAGTAATACTTCTTTCACATCAGTCAAACTACTTTATGTAATCTTTCAAATAACAGCATTGACCTCCAAGAACAGAAAACACTTGGCAATGCAATTTTTAAAAAAGATAACAACTGTTTGATTTTTTTAAGAGCAACTATTATTTCCTAAAATCAAATGACAGAGTAATTTGTCATTAGAGAGGGTTTGTATGTTTAAAAAGTAGTTTCTTTCATCTTAATAGGGATGAAACCATACCGGACGGTATTAGTAGAAATTGGTAGCACTGCTGGACTACTTCTATTTTTTAATCAGTGTATTATAAGAAAACCATCTGCTTAAAGATTAAATAGTATGCCCGCAGGATTTATGATGAAAAACAGTGCTCTCCTGCCTCATCCCAGTTTTTCTTCTTATACATTACCACTTGGAAGTGTTTCTATTTGTATTCTTCTCGTGGGTGGTTCCATATCTTATATTATTGTTATTTGAGGATTAGATTAGTTTGTTTTTATCAATATTTTGCTTATCTTTAACTTTATAGTGTCTTGATTTATCAAGCTTAGACATTACCTCAGATTTCTTTTACAATCAGCATGAATTGAACTCAATTAAACCAGACCTCTTCTACCTGGCCCTTTTCCTCCCCAAATATACATGGTCAAATACAGTTGGCTTGCTGTTTTTAATAGCTTTCTCAGAAACATCCAACATACTTAAATCTCTACTTATTGTTTTATTAACCACAGAAAATTGAGACTTACTGCGTCCATTGACATGATGAGAAATTTACTGCCCTCTTCCCCTTTCATCTCCTCCGCCTTTTCTATTGTAATCTTTACTTCTACATCATGAAAAGTTATATTTTTCACTGGTTTATATAATTATGACTTATGTATAGTTTGATTCTAAAAGTTAAAAACCAAAAACAGCATTCATCGGATTACAATTATGTAAGATTGTTTACTACTATGCCAAGTATTAGATTTCCTTCTCTGTTCTTGCACTATCATGACCTTCAAAGAGCAATGTCCCTTGATCATGGTAAAAAGAGCTTATCTTTTCTTTTACAGTTGAAGGTTATATTATTTCTCTTGCACTGTTTCACAATCACAATTAAGCCCTCCATCCTCCCCATATTTTACATCTAAATGGGAAAAAAATTACTCATCAGCATATACTTTATATTGATCATGTAAATATTATGCAGTCTTTGGCCAAGTAAAGTGCCAGATTGGCTTAATGTATCCATGGGTCCAATGCTATGCTTTATGGGCCACATAAATTATATTCTGATTTTTAAAGCTTATGCTTCTTCATTTACTTGTAATCATGATATCTTTTAGTTTGATATATTGTTTGATTGTGAATTTCTCATGTAGATTTTTTTCGCAGAGTTTCATTTTTTTCTTGCTTTCTAGGCCTTTACGTCATTAAGGGTTTGTCTCATTTAAATAGTCTATGCATTCTAGTCTGCAATTCCCTGCTTTTTTTTCCCAGCATATCTTCTAAAGTTCTCCTACCATCTTATACCAATTTGAATTGGTTGCTTTCCAGGCTTCATTCACCTTTATCGCCCTGTGATTACCTTTCACTGATTTTTTTCAGTTATATTCAGTCTTCTAAATCCCATGCCTTGTCTTTATTGCTTTGATTCCTTTTATTATTATGTAACAGCTCAAGTAACTCATTTAGAAAACACAAGACCTCGAATATCTAAAATTATCATAAATATGCCTCACATTTAATCAATACTTTAGTGGGGTATAAAATTCCATTGCCTCTAGAATGCAGAGTTGTAGATTCCATTCTTATTCTTGTTACTTTGATTTTTTTTTTCTTTCAGAGTCATTGGTTTTTGGTTGTTTTTTTTTTGTCTTTATTTTGAGATCCTATAATCAATATAATGTATATAGTTGGCAGAATTTTTTAAGTGTATATTCCATTTGGCACTCAATTTGAAGAATCGTGATTCTCTTTAGCTCTGCAATGTGTTCTCTTTATTATTATGTTAATAAGTTCCCCCATCAGTTTTCCCTGTTTCCTCTCTTGAGATATTTATGATGTGAGTATTAGATCGTCAGAATTGATTTTTCTCATATTCTGAAAAAATTCTCAATTTTACTCTTCTGTCTTTATATTAATTTATTTTAACTGTAGCAATTATATTTCCAATTTTGTAGATGTCTTTCATTTTCTCACTTCTTCTTTGCATATTTCACTCTTTCACATGCACAAGGATAAAAACTTTGTTGACCACTCTTCTCCCATATCTAATAGTGAGGATGGCAGTTAGCACTATTTAATTAATTAAATATTAATTAACTGAATAAGTAAGAAAACAGAACATAAGTTATATCTTTACTAACTTATTTAAGGATGTAAATTATAATTTGATGTCATTTTAGACTTTTGCTTTTTATTTTTATTTTAAAACATTCTCTTCAGTTCTTTAAATCATCTTTTTCATCTAAGTTCCTTTCTTTTATGTATTTTTCTTATTCCATTATATTAGTGACTTGGCTCAAATGTCTGGTGGACAATGGCTGTCTGTTCTTAATACAGAATGAAGCTCCACAAAGACTAGCTGGAGCTCTGTATACACTGGTAGAGCTTGTCAGTGATATGGTTTTACTGTGAGATGATCTCTAGAGACTCACATCTCCTTGAAACATCAAATATTTCTAAAAGATACAGAATACCTATATACGCTTGATAAACTGAATCAATGTTTATAAATTTTTATGATGACAGAAAATTTTCAATTTCATTTTACATTTAAGAAAACTGAGTTTATTTGTAAGCACAGCAACTTTAGAATTTGACTAAGCTAGGTTTAAGGCTGGATTTTGCTATTTACCAGCTATATGACTTAATATTTGGTTATTGACTTTTTCATTTATGAAATTTACATCATAACATTTAAATGAAACATTATATGTAAAGAACCTTGCATGATGCCCAGCTCATCTTAACCATTCAACAACTTTTTTTCTCCCTTTCTTCCTTCCTTCTTCCCTTCCTTCTCTCTTTTTATTTTTCTTTCCTTCATTTTATCTCTCTTCCTCTTCCTTTCTTTTCCTTTTCTTTCTTTTTTTTTTTTATTTGCGTTTATGGAGCAAATCATGACCACAATGGCCCAAGGAAACCATTCTCCCCAGTATTTCTTTAAAATTTCAGAAATTAATCCAGGCAAGTGTCAGGAAAGGCAACAGCAACTTGCTTTACTTCAAGAAAAATACATAGATAATTTGCAGTTGACTCATATTTATCTATTTGGTAATTTTTATCATGGTACTCTTTATATATAAATGGGCATGAGCTCATTTTATTTCCTAGCTCTACCCACTTACATAATGTCATCTAATTACTGGAACATTTAAATAATTACCTACACAGACACAACTAACTGTTTAAGGTATCCATCATATGAGAAAATAATGTCTTTGAATTTGTAGTACTTTTGTAAAATATGCCAATTATATTGAAAAGTAAAAAGAGATTTTTTATTCAAATTGCAGATACAAGTTATCAGCTCTAAGCTTTCAACAGCCATGTTTATGAATAATAAAATAATTGAGTTGAAAAGGAACGTATTTTTAAAATAATTTGTTAAAACCGATGTATAATGAGTAACCTACCTGTCACATTATCGATTTAAGCAAAATATATATGAGCACCACTACAGTATACATTTGAATAGAGATATGCTTCAACTCTGCCAGTTGATGAGTGTTAGTCTGAGAATAATTGTATTTGAATTTATATACTGGGGCATGGTTCTATCATTGCTTGGGTCTGAAATATTTTCACAACTTCCACAATATGCACTAATGTACTTAAAAATATCTTGTAAATCTTCTTTTCTTTAAACTTTTTTATGGTTCATAATTGAACTGTGATCTTTACGAGTGAGCTATGTCATGATTTAATATTAGCCAAAATTAATAGCCAACCTTAAGCTTCTTTATCTTGGCCTATGAGCTTCCTGTTTCCTTTGCATTTATAGTTCCCAGGCAGTTTCTGTTATTTAAAGACTCTTGGGAGCAAATGTGTTGGTAATAGAGTACCACATAGCTAGCTTTTGTTCAATAATAAAATACAGGTCACCATGAGAGATGGCAAATGTTGAGAAAAAAAGTGCACCTGGGTAGCAGGTTAAGCTCATGTCTTTTAAAAGCCTGTTATCTAGGGAGGAAATGATCCAGGTCTTATGAGATATTAAAAGCAGAATAACTTTTGAGCAACAAGAGAGAAATGAGGTCCAGAAATGGGAGTGAATTAGGTAAGGGGAAAAAGAATAAGCCAGAATAATAAATTGGTTTCCTTGTGGTTCAAGAACTTACTTTCTTATGGAGAGAAAACTTTTTACACGAGCATTAGTTAGAATATAATATTTGAGGTGGTGACTTATAAATTCTTGAGTTTTAGTATCTAAAAAATGGTTTTATTAATAATTTCCTGGTATGACTCATTACATTTTGTGTATTTGCAAATAATAATGATAATAATAATTAATAATAAGAATGTTTCTCCTTTTCCCTTTCTTTAAATTATCATTTTTTCCCTTTAAGTCCTCAAGATCTTTCTCTTCTTTACTAAAAGAAAATTCCAGATAATATCAGGCTTTAGTCCTAAAACTTACTGGATGCCTGGTAATAGCTATGCTAAATACTGGGAATATAGATGAATAAGACCTAATTGATTCAAAACCAGCATATTGGCTGGTTTTTTTTTTTGTTTTTTTTGTTTTTTTTTTAGTCAAGGACCTCTAAAACCCATATTAAATCTTGCCCTGGCAATAGATGCTGGTTTTATTCATTTCATGGACTATCTATCCTTAAAAGATTTCCTACAGTTTTGGCATACTCCGTATGGTTAGTCTAATCCTGGTGCCAGTTGGAAATATTGTCTCTAGGCCTTCCAGCTTGAGGACTGACAAGTTTCTATAAAATAAGAAGAAATAAAGCATGAACATCAGTAAGGAAACAGTAACAGGTAGAGACAGGTTTGTCTCATACTGTAAATCCAAGTTTTAAGCGTACCTTGTGCTTGAACTCAAATTGTATATGGCTCTAGATTGTAGAAAAGATAGAAAACCTCCCCTGCCACCTCCGACATTGTATGAACCAAAGCATATGCTCAAAGTAGTTTCAGACAGCCAAAAGTCAGGCAAATATTTCCTTCTTGTGCCAGGAGGCTGCTGCCCTCTGGAGAGGTGGTCTAAGACCATTTCAATTCTCTAATCACATACTAATCTTTCCTTCATGAAACCACCCAAAGAGAAGAAAATGATGCAGGGTCCTAATCAGTGTTCACAAGAATCCTTTTTTTTTTAAAAGGTTAGCATTTATTATTGATGCCCTGCTGTTCTCCAGCAAGCGTTCTATCTCAATTCCCTCATGACTCCTAAATCTAGCTTCACAGGCAATGGAAGAGTCTTCAGCTTAGTTCTTGTTAGCTTTTCAAGGCCTCTGTAGACCCTATGAACTGTATCCAAAGCCATTGCTGGCTACACACCTTCTCCTTTGCAGTTTTTATAGTTCTGCTTACACAAAGTGCTAGCTGGTGATTTCATTTTGTGGTAAGTTGGATAATGGAAGGGGAGGAAAATAGAATTTCATCGTAACCTGAAGATTGATAATTTGAATAAATGTCTGAATAAATGCTTCATATGCAGTGAGATGAGTTTAATTTTCCACAGCATTTGAGAAACGAGGTCCCACTCCTTACTCGCTCATGTTATGATTGGGATTTGAGAGTCCACATTCTGTGTACATTGAATGTATCTCTAAAGACAGCACATACCAGAGTTCTCACAAATACTATCTTCTCATCAGGGTCCACATTCAGCAGATGTGTGTACTGCTACAAGCACAGGAAATATTAATATCAACAATTCATTTTGACATAGCCTAAGATTAATAAAGTGCTCTTTTATCTCCTTTAGCATCAGTGACAGTTGCACCCCCCACCCCAATCCATGTCTATTATAAATCAATAATATTCTACAAATTCTCAATATACAGAAAAAATAACTCTATCATTTTATTTCGGGGGGAGGAGGACAAGGGAATTTTGTTTATATGGATAAATCTCTTCCTTTTTGACTTGTTACCTTTCATGATTAGTGACATTGAAATTTAACCAGCCTCTATAAAATTTAGTCATCAGAAAAATAACTCCATGTTGCAAAAGTGCTATTCTGGCATTTTTTATTTTTCTCTGTGGGGAGGAGGCAAGAAACTATATCAGAATTTGGATAATCATAATTGGTGGTCTGTCGGTGTTAGTCATATTGCCGTGTAGAGAGGTATATCTCCCAACTTTTCTTTGAAATTGACTATATTGCTCTAAGTGTGTTTTATCAAAGCATTTTCTGGGGCAACAGATCTGAAAACATAAACTTTATGTAGCATTATTCCTCTTTAGATATTTCCCTTTAATATGTTCTTTCTTTTTGAAGATAAAATAAAAGTACATAAAAGAGTTCTGGGAATAGGCAGCTATATGTCATAAACACCCTTCTCTCCCCCTGGCCCCATGCCCCCAGCCCCTGAAATTTGGAAATGATTTGATTGAAGTGATGACTGCCTTGATCTTGTTTGAATACTCCTCCTTCTTCATTGTCTTCTTCTCTCTATGGGAGGTAACAACCCTGTCATGGAGTCATTCCTGGGAGGGAAAGAGGTATTTCCAGCACCATATTTTCCAACACAAAATTGAGACACATGGCCTGACAGTGACATATTTGAAGTAAGGACTGTGCTCGAAGATCCAGAACATATGGCTGAAAGAGTTTTCTTATAAAAAGCAACTATTAAGATAGTTTCTAGATTCCTATTCACAATGGACACATTCCTTCATCCCTTTTATTCTCATTAAAAAAAAAAATACTACCCACAAATCAGAAGACTGACCAGTTTTCCTTCAAACGTGTTGCTTTGCCAGGGTGAAAAGCAGAACCCTGTTGACTAGAAAGTTAAATGCACAGCCATCAAGGAAGCAATGCAAACCAGACTGCCAAACATATTATGAATATATTGCTTTTCTTAAAAATGCTAGTTGGTTTTTCATACTGGAGTATTGACTAACTGTCTGTGTTTGATGTATGGTTTACCAGCCTGATGTCGACTTATGGTTAGAGCTTAACTTGTTAGTTCTGCTTTTGCAGCCAATTCAGAATAACTACAGATGCCTCGAGATATTAAAATTGACTGCTCAAATGGACTCAGTGTGGGGGTTTCATTGGTTTTAAATTGATAACAGCTGAAAGAGTGAATGATTAAAGTGTACATGGCATAGGACACAGTTCTTTCATAGAAATTTTTGTGAACAAACTCCTTTAGTGTGGGAATGTTTTCTTTCTTTTTATATCATAGTTATTTCTAAGCAATCTTTAAAATTGCACAGGAATATTCAGGAGCTTACAGATGAAATAATTCCTGAGAAACTGAGATAAATTTTGATGAAGTGAGTTTCTATTCTGTAGGGAACGTTTAAAGTTAAGTAGCATTCCATAAGGTGGTAATTGTGTCTATTTCCCAGGCATTTGAGTTAAATAAGCTGTATAGGAAGCATAAACTGTCATAATAGAGACTTGGAGTGTTGTGTACATCTCTTTCTTCAACTCACAAAAACTGAAGCTCTAAAGTGCCTTATCACAGATAAGTCAAACAAAGCCTCTCCTTTGCTTTCTTATTCTCCTGGGAACAGTTATTTGTTTTCATTATTAAAAAAGATGAGATGATCTGAACACTTTATTCTCATGCAGGGAAAAAACACACACACACATTAAAGAGAAATAAGAAAACTCCCCCCCTCCCTCAAATCAGCAACACTTATATTAAAAGGTTTTATGAAAATGTACTTTCATAATTGAATAGTAGCTTAAGGAAAAAGTCTAGTAAAAAAATTCAGAGAAATTTAAAGAGATTTATAAGAAAGAAATATCTGTTTATACATGCCTTCTTCAACTTATATTTTTCCAAGAGTTTGATGCCCTTACTGTCCAATACTGTGATCTAACACCATTCTATTTTCAATTGTCTCTAGTACTTTACTTTTGATATTTTATTAAAATTATTAGAAGCACTTTATATAGCTCACTGATAGAGAACATCAATCTAGAATAATGATATTAAGTTAGAGTTTGTTGAAGAAATATAAAGTCAGGTACTATGTACCCATTTCACATATTATTAAAAGAAAAACTAAAACTTTGTGCCCAGCTAGCATATTCTAAATATACAACAAATATCAAGTGTTAATTACAATTAGTGGAATAAGAAATTTAGATATATTTGACAATAACATCAGTGGATACTAATACATATGTTCAGATATGTAAGAGTCAAATTATTAAGAATGCTCTAATTCTAAAACAAAATAAGTCATGTATGTGGCCAATACTTATAAGAAAATGTGTTAGATATTCAAATTTTGCTCCTAGTTATAACCTATGTACCTGGACTACATATTAAAATTGCCTTCCTGAGATGTATGTAGTCATTGGATTATGCTTTGCGTTGTAATGGATAAGTTGTACAGATAGCCATCTAAGAGGCTGCTACAAGGATTGACATTTTTGTAAGGTCTAATTTTCTTAGTAATGTATGAGCACAAGAGAAAAATTTTCATTCCCTTTCAACAGTTGTTGAGCTCCAATTTTTTAATGATTTTCTTATCTACCCATATTAGAAAGGAGGAAAATTTTAGAGGAGGTGTCATCCAAGTTAAACACATGCGAGGGTCATTAACTTGAATATATCACTTCTAACTTGTCCCTTTGAACCTGAAACTCAAACTCATAGGAGGAAAAGAAAAGATGGAGGGAAAAGAGAACTGGCCTCAGTTAACCTCACAATGAAAGAATCTATCATGCAATCTATCTAGAGACTGAGAAATAAGAAAACAGATGGTCTGAAAAATATCTTGAGGATATCTTAATATCTTTTGATTCCAAATAATCTAAATTTCAGAAAAACTTTTACTCCCCCAGACTGCCTCATCATTTGTACCACCTCATGCATTCATTCTCTGCACAGTAAAATACTGTGTTTACATCTTTTGTTAGTCTGCATTTCAGATGCACTGGGGCCTTGAGTATGTTGCAATTTTTCCATCTTAAAAAATTAATCAGCATAGGAAAGCATTCAACATTATGCAAAGAATTTGACAGGACCTCACTTAATGTTTTTTTTTAAAACAATTAACATGTCAAAGGAGGAAGTCAGAGCCTATATTGGTTATAAATCTGTTTTCAGAACCACCAGTTGAAGAAGTCAAACATTTTAGATCTGGGGACAAAAGCAAGTCTAGGTCATTTCTTCATCAAAAACAAAATCCCCAATAATGTTAGATATCTCAAATTCTCTAGCATGAGTTTCTTTTATTCATGTACATACATGCATTCATGCCTCTTAAATCAGAAAAATCACATATTTATAGTATGAATGAATGATCTTGAGGAAAAGTAGTATTGGTCAGAAATACACCCTTAATCAGACCTGAAGAGGGATAATCATATCTGTGTACGAGGTTATGTTCAATTCTAGTGCCACAGCACCATGGAGAAAGTATTCCAAGGATGAGTATGCAATACAGGAATACAAATATTCCAAATTTGACTGGACAGTGCCACATACTAGGGCATGACATTAGTAGGTATGCCTGTCTCATACTGTAGCATGAAGGACAAAATGGGAAGCAGAAGCTCTGGTAGAAGCCATGGTCTCAGATGAGACTGATGGTCAGGAAGTAGATAGTGAGGAAAACAAGGACTACAGTATTGGTCCAGGACCAGAAGGTAGAGAATAAATAGCCTATTGGAGAAAGTTAGGGAGGTGGGATGTCATATCTGAGGAATTCTGGAGTTGGTAGTGTGTACTTTTGGGTAAAGTTTTAGTGGAAAGCACTTCTCTGTGACAACCCAAAGCCATCTGTTCCTACAGTTATTATAGTATGAATACCACCAAAGCCCAGAGAAAGTTTCTTTCTCCCAGATGCAATTTTCTAAGTCAAGAGTCTGAGAAGCTGCCGTGGATTTGTGTGTTGAGCTTCAGTTTCACATACTGAGCTGGATCATAAATGTTCATCTGAGATCTGCTAGAAAGAGCCTGTCTGTACTCATCAATTTGGCACACCATCTGGAGCCTAGGCATGGTCTAGGAAAGCCTCTGTTGGAGAAGGGACACAGCCTGTTGTCTGCATTATCACCATCCTAGAATCCTGGACTCCAAGAATATCTAACAAGAAATGCAGCTCATTCTTAGGAAAAAGAGATAGTTGGACACAAAACTGTACTTACTTTTATATGATAAGTATCTAAAGAATGTTTGAAATAATTAAATATATGAAAGACTACTTTCCTCATTGGGTCTGAGTACATATGGTGTGAAATGAAAAGGAGGCAGTGACAAACTCTCCCTATGCTACTTGAAAGAGCTATATGTATTCTCTTTTACTCAGAAAAACAAGGTATTGCAGTCATTAAGCCATAAGATCATCAAATGTTGAAGTACATTTGAAGTCTAGTCTTGGCTCTGCTATTTACTTGCTTTGAATTTGGGCAAGGTAATGAAATTTTCTATCTTAATGGTTTTCAGATAATACCTCTTAACATTGTTGATACTATATAATGATCAATTAGCACAACAAGTAATGACTATTAATTAATTCTTATATTCTACTCCTAATTCTACTCTTACTATGGCATGGCATATTGCAAGTGCTCCTTCTCCTGACTGCAGAGTAGGTATTCTGAAGATTGCAAAACAGATAAATTATGATGAAAATTTATGACATTACATTAATAAAGCCATCATTTTGAGCATTCTATGTGCCTAGCACTGAGCATCCTATGTGCCTACCACTGCACTATTCAATAACAATGTTGAAGAATTATGCTTGCATTCCTTCATGCTTTGATTGTTATTCATATTGCCTACTCATCTATATTCTTTAAATCACTGTGTTCTCAGAGGATACTAAGTTACATAAAGCACAGTCCTCCAAGAAATGAGTAAGGGAAATAAACACACAAAAAATATGGTATAATATATCAAATGTAAAATGCTCTAAGGAACATTCAGATCACAGATTTGGGGAAATTATAAATGGTAAAACTATGGGAAAAAATTAATGTTTCCTTTATGATCTTTAAACTGAGTCTTGACTTTTGGATGTGTGGAAAAATGGGTAAGATATTCAAGGTGCAGAGCTGTGGGAAAGCTTGAGGAGCAATGGCTAGGACGAAATGTAGAGGATTTGATGAGAAGAGTCTGTGGCAGGGGTTTTGCATAGTGCGAAGCTAAGAAGTTTGTATTTTATTTTATAGGCAATTTTATTACTCACTTCGTATCTATTTTTTTAATTATTTGGTGAACATGTATGGAGGACCTACCGTGTGATGTGTGATGGGCTACACACTGGCCTGCAAAGGTGTATAAGATGTGACTCCTTCCTTCAAAATTAGACACTGAAGCACTGCTTAGAAAGAAGTATTCTGCATCAAAAAATCACTTTTAAACCTTGCAAACTTAGTTCCACTTTAGAAGACCATTGGAAAAATGTATTTAAAAAACTATATCATGGAATTAATGCTTATTGTCTAATTTGTCTTAATTTCTATATAACCACAATGGGCTACCCCAGCAGTCTGTGGTTATGAATGAGGCAACACTGACAAAAGGGGCAAATACCACAGGTCTGGGCTCCCACCTGTATAATTGCAGCTACTCAGCCTTATCTTGTCTCCAAGGTCTCCCTAGCTGCTTTTGGGAGCACCTGGAATGCATTGCATATAATGAGGACTGCCTGCCTCATATTCTTCTTTGGTACCTAATGCCTATAAACTGCCCAAGGAAGGCACTTCACGATTGTGAAACAGCCAGCACTTTTTGTGAGATGGCCGCTTCACTTGCTTAGGTACTGCCCAGGAGCTTCTGAACCTACAAAATCTTCCAGGAGCCAAATAATGCTCTTAGGTTTTGAATCTCTCAAAGTGAGAAAATAGCTTCTTTCCACTCTGTCCGAGGCCCTTTCCTCCACAGAAGTCTTATCTACCCATTGGGACTTAACTGGGATACACATACTATTTGCCATCTCTCAGAATTCCCATTGACCTCCATAAGCTCAAAATTCCTCCTAAGTCACTGTCTTTTCACCAACTAATATCAGTGCTTGCAATTACACATCTGGGTGATGACTGTCATTGTGCCAGTTCAGTAGGCCCAACCTGAGATATTTCATTCCATCTTTAAATGCACCCATACCCCACTGATGAGAGATCCTGTTAACTAGAAAAGTTATATAAGTGAAGAGTATGCAGTAAAGCCAGAAAACATGCAATGTGCTAAGTGCATCCCACAGTGAGATACTATTTACTCAATTTTGTGGGCAGCTTTGGGACAGGATAAGATGTTTAGAAATGTCATTGCATAGTCACTTTCTACAGTAGGACCTGAAAAAAGAGAAACGTCCACTGTATTTGACTGGAAGCTCAAAAAAGACACAGTGTCGTCAGAAATGTGTGCAGCATGACCCACTAATTTGGGCTCATAACCCCTTTTCTCCAATTAGATTCCTGGAAATGTTTTTCAATTTCTTTGCATGGAATAACCAGCAGACCACATTGTTCAGAGCAGCCCACAGGAATGGGCAGAGCTGCGCAGAGCTTCCACCACACCTCCACAGAGCTAGCCAACACTTCCATAGAACCACATGGTTCCCAGCTCTTAATATGGTTTATTATAAAATCCTTTACCTGCCTCAAAGCACTTTTCATCAAAGCTGCTTTTAAGCTGAAGCTGAGAACCAAAGAACGCCTTTAACAGAATCCTGAAATAGCTTTTAACCCGAGGCAGAGAAGAGAAAATGCTTTTAACCTAAAGTGCTTTCCTCTTAGGTACTTCAACAAGTACCTAGCACTCAGCATTAGTGGCTATGAGAACACCCTTAAGACCCAAATGAAAGAGACTCCATTATAGATATTCAAACCTGTTATATTAATATATTACAAGTAATATTTGAAATCATTAAGCAGTTTTACTCCAACTAAATTTGAATCTTTTCTTATTGAACTATGCATTCATGCAAATAAATTGAAGTCTTACCACCTGGGATTCTAACAAATCTATGCTTCTATTAGGAAAAGTACAGTGTTCTTTCCTAGATTTTACTTAAATTTGAAGTGAATTCAAATTTTCACATCCTCTCTACCCTACAAGAATCTTTCAACTTTTATCAATCACTGAATGACATTTCTAGTTTTAGTTCATAGTCGTTGGGCTAAAAAGGTAATTTAAATCACTTAGAATTAATTCGATCAATTATCTGAATAAATTGTATGTATCAAGTTTTCTCTTTAGACTTATCACTCAAACAGAAATAAAAGTACTGATTTTGTAGTAGTTTTAACCCCCCAGTGAAGTTCCTACTAAGTTAAGTAAGTAGACAACCTAATTGATAAAAGTTTTAACTTCATAGTAATTATGGTAAGTTATGTGATTGAGCAATTAAATTCTGGACAGTTTTCTATTTTAAGAATGTAAAATGTACACAAGCATGAAATAGGTAGCAATATTTGACATCTTTGAATTTTATCCCCCCTCCCTTTGCTAGTCCCCTCTGTAATTCTAGGGAAATGAAGATAAGCAGATGAAAAGCAGAAAATATTGTCAACCCACAATCTTTGCTAAACAAAATTTGGCCATATTAATCATCCAGAACGCACTAAAGCAAACTAAACTGAAGCATATTTCTCTCATACTTGAGTGCTAATGTCAAAATCTTTAGATAGAAATCTCTTCCTTTTATACGTTGCTTTCTTAATTATTCACTCATTCATTCATTCATTTATGTATTTGGCAACCAGAGGGCAATGTAATAGAATGTCATAGAAATACAAGTAGAAGAAATTACATTTATCTTGTTCTACTCCCTGTCTTTCACCTTGAATATTCTTTGCCAACTCCCTCCTACCTAGTAAATTTCTATTCATGTTTACTCTTCCAGCTCAGTTACAACTCCAAGAAGCTCTCCCTGTCTTTCTCATTCTGAATTAGTCCTCTCTTCTCTTTGTCCCAAAACTATAATTTTATTATTTAATTATTTTAATGTCTTCTAACTGGACAATGAGCTGCATTGTGGACTAGAGAACATCTTCCTCAACTCCTCTTTCAAGGAAGGTTATTGCCTAGAAAGGGGTAGATCGGAAAGGAAGCAGGACATGAAGTCTTCTAGTGGTTTTAGAATTACTTATTGATACTTTCTTGTTCCTTCTTATAGAAACTCAGTGGGCACTGCTCGATGTAGCCTGCTCCTCTCACTAGCCTCACAATGTTGGGTCTCTCCTGCGTGAAGTCCTTAGACTTTTCTTTTCATTCCCTTTTCAGATTCAGATGTTCCAAGGATGAAATATTTCAGTCCTATGGCTTTGAATTCCATTTATAGGTTTTCTAAGCTTAAAACTTCAGCTTCAAACTTCAGACTCTCAAAACTCCAGATTTACACATTCAAATGCCTATTTAACATCTCTTTGGATGTTTTGTAGATGTCTCACATTTATCTAGAGCAACCCTTGATTCTCCAGCCCCTAAATGTTCTCTACCTCAGAAAATACTATTGCCATATGCCAGCTGGAGTCACCTTCCCTTCTACTCTGTCTCTTCTACTCTCATCAGCAAATCCCACCTTAAAAATATATTCTAAATTCAACCACTCTAAGCCACTTTCATTGTTACCGCTCTTATCTAAGCACCATCTTCTCTCCCAGGAATACTTCACCAGCTCCCAAACTGGCTTGGCCTTTCTGCTTCTTTTTATGACCCCGCAAATATAGTCTCCACACAGCAACTAGAAGGATCATTTAAGAACATGAATCATATTATATCACTCTCTTCTCAATAATCTTTAATTACTTAGGATAAATTCATACTTAAAATAACATCTAATGTCCTTAATGTGACCTATAAGGGTTCGACCTGCCTTCGCCCCCATACTACCTTTACACTGTTATCCTCAACCATGCTTCTGGTTTGTCACTTCACTCTAGCCATACAGGCCTTGCTGTTCTTTTGGTGTACCACACTTACCCCTACAGCCTTATACCTTCACTTCTTTTGGTCTCTGTTCAGTGTCACTGCCTCAAGGATGTCTTCCTGGACAACACTTCCCACTAATTCTCTATCTCCCTGCCTTGCTTTATTTTCTCATAGCACCTATCACCATCTAAATTATATGTTAACGTGTTTATGTTTTTTTTTTTCTCCATTTACATATAGGCTGTGTGAAGACAGAATGTCCTATTCATTATTCCATCCCCAGCAGGCATCGAAAAATACTCAGGATTGGATAAATTGAATGGATGGGTACAAAAATGCACGAAATATTCTCTTGGTCAAATCATTCTTTATACTGTTGTGAGTCAGCATATACATGTATGGGGAATTGTGTGTGTGTGTGTGTGTGTGTGTGTGTGTGTTTGTATGTTGTGCTACTTCTGGTATGCAAAGGAAGGAAAATATATAGTTGCTGCTTAGAATATAAGGATACAGAAAAATTTTATACACATTGTTCCACTTAGGTTATTAACCTCTACATTTAAGCTACAAACTTCTTCCTGGCTGGTGGACTCACCATTATCCATTGCATTAATTGGACCAAAAATGAATTGAGTTCTTTTTCCATGACAATTTAGGAGCTTAGAAGAAGGGGCCAATGGAAGTATTGTTTGAAATTGAGGATAAAATTTTGAATGGTAGAGACTGCTGGAATCCTGAAAAAAGAAAGAGAAAAAATGGACAATCCTGGGGGAAAACTCTGCCATTCAATTTGGGCTGCAGCTGCTCTGTCTCTGAAACTCATTTTTGGGCTTCTCTTGTCAAAGGATGCTAACCCTGCAGCCAGCTATTCAACTTCCATTGGAAGCTGCAGACCACAGGCTATCCTTGTTTGGGGAGATATTCTCCATGGAGTCTAAGCAAATCTCCTCCAGGCCAATCTTTCTAGAGTAGACAGTACCATTATCCACCAGGGACTTTAAAATCTGTTAGATTAAATGAGATACAAAAATATGAATAAACATGTGGGGGGAACTATACACAGAAGTATATATATTTAGAATTTCTATCTATTTATATCCCAACTACTTAAAAGTTAAAATAGTTAAGCTTTTTCCCTATACTTCCCTCTTATTAGAAAAAAAAAATCAAGATAATGAGAGAGATTTACTTACTATGTGTATCAGATATTCATCAGAATCACCCTAATTTTTGATATTTGTGTACCAAAAAGCAGTAGCTGATAGGTTTAATCAAAGACCCAAGGCATTGTAAGATAATATGGTACCTTCTGCAGCATTTTAGATAGATTAAATTCAATAGTGTTTTAGCATTAGGTGTATTTTTCTGCATATTAATTCAAGGACATAAACTATAGTACTTACTTAAATCACCCATTTCTCCAAAAATTCTCTGGAAAGTTGTGGTAAAGTTGTATGATGGGTGCTATATGATATTTTAAAGGAGAAGAAAAGGTGGTGAGGATGGAAGTGTGTGTGTGTGTGTGAGCATTGAGGAGATATAAAAGATAAGAGTAGAAACAGGATTCCTTGATAAACAGTCTGAAAGTTTTGGTCTGGGAACTTATTCTCTAAAGGAAAAATAAATATCACTTATAGTTTAAAATCAAAGGATGAAGTCGGTTAAATTGCTGAAATTACCCATGTTAAGAATACTTTTGCCCTCTAGTATCCACTGTCCCTTCTTTAAAGCAACCTAATGGGAAATAATCTACCCCTGTGTGTGGCATTCTGGAGGGAGAAAATTTCCAACTGAATGCTACTTGCTATGGAGGCTATGGGGCTATGTTTTTTCTTATTCCTAACCATTTTTTAACATAATCTCAACTAACTGATCATCCTCTATTGGAACTTCAAATCTTAAGTAATGGAGAAATAGAAATCATTATGTCAGTGCTAGTAGCGGAGGTGACATGAAAATTACATCCTGAGCCTACTCTCAAATTACAAGACAGTTGCTATATTTCCTGCTTCTTATTTCATGGATCTCCTAAGCACCTTGGATTTTAAACATCTCAAGACTGGTCCTCCAGCCCTCAGTAATTTCTTTGAGTAATTAATAAATTACTTTGAGTTCCCAGTAAATTCTTTCAATTCCTCCCAATCCCACAATATCATTCAAATAAATTTTTCTTTGCTTTAGATAGTCACAGTATTTTCTTTATATATATATATATATATATATATATATATATATATATATATATATATCTCATGACCAAAATAATAGTCTAGAGTGTGTATGTGTGTGTGTGTGTTTCTGAGCAGTTCAGTTTTCTGATACTGATTTCTGTTCCCCTCCATATTCTTTATGTATGTGTAGTTTTAGGTGCTTTGTTTTTCCTTTTTAAAATTTACTAGAGTGGCTGCAATGGCCCTCTGTCCTGAAAGCAGAATAACATCATTTTGAAAAGCATGTGGAGACTGTCTCCCTGGGTAAATGATGATAACACCGTCACATTATTTGAACATTTAACTGCCTTTATTGAGTAGTTTTCCTCGTAGTTTTGATTCATTTGGAATCTATCTGACAAAGATCCCATTACTGGGTGTTCTTTCCATAATTTGTCAAAAATATATAGCAGAGATGAGGGAGAAAGAAGCTAATTTGTAATCTGGGAGACTTAACCTGGTTATGCTGATGAACTAACTAAATCGGTCAAAAGTTTGAGAGCTTAAAGATTAAAAACCACCATTTCCTAGTTAAACTCTAATTCATTATGTAAACAACATGATTTATAAGTGCAGTCATGTGGAAGGTCTATTTGTTTTTCTCACCAAAAGATGCTTTCAACGAAAAATTGCAGAAAATGGATTTTCTCCAACCAATGTGTTGTCTGCCACCCCTGGTATAAGCGCTAAAGCAGTAGAATGAAGATATAATGATCACACTAGCCAAGGCCATAGGCATTTGCAGAGCATTCCAAAAATATTGGCACCCCTAGCAAGAGGTGTTTTCTAAATACAAAAAGTTGTTAAGAAAGGAAAAAAAGATTACCAGTGAGCCCACAGATGGGAATATAGGTGGGGAGTCGGGAGCTCAGGGTTCTGGGACTGCTCCCTTTTTTAGAATACCATAAGGAAGGGGAATGCAGAAATAATCCTTAATGTGGTGCCAGGACAATAGGCATGGAAGTTTAGGGGGTAAAAGCTCATTAATGCTTGCCAAAAAAGCAGAATACCTTCTCTCTCCCTTCCCCTTTCCTTACACTATTTTAAGACAGACTGTTCTGTGGTTCAAACACATTCCTATAATTTAATGGTCCTCCTTGGTTTATTAAACGCTTGACTGTATCAGATTTGTGGATGGATGGCAAGCCTACAACAGCCCTTAAATTTGACAGTGGCATTTTAGCTAAATCTCTATTATTTACTTTCTTTGAATTGCACTTTTCTCTGCAAAGTCATTTCATGTGTATCATCTCCTCTGAGTTATATAATTCACCATTTTATGTTGAAGGTAATGTTGTAGTCAAGATTCCTTCCATTGTAATTGACAGAAACTTGTCCAAACTTCAAAAGTCAGAATGGAATTTATTGGACTACTTAATTGAAAAGTCCAAGGGACAAGGACAGCTTCAGGCATGACTGGATCTAGGGGCACAAAAAACTATCAAATTTTTATCTCCTCTATTTCTTAGTTCTGTTTTCCACTCTGTTGGGTTAATTTTCCAGTATGTCTTCCCAGAAAGTGGCAGTATAACTTATGGAAGCTCAGACTCACATCCTCATAGTTTACCACCTACTTAAGAGAGAAAGTCCCTTTCCCAGTAGCATTAGACAAAGCCTTGAGATTTATTAGACCAGATCCACTTGGACCATGTATTCATGTATGAACCAACTACTCTGGCCAGGGAGATGAAATACATGTTCATCTTTGGAGCTAGAGGTGGCAGGGTCAGCACTACTCAAAATGAATGCTGCAAATTGAAAAAGGTGTCACCCCCAAAGGAAAATCAGGGCACTCTTATCAGAAGGTAGAAGAATAGTTACGGGACCAGCAACACCAAAAGACGTCCACCATGCTCTTCTTAACCAGTGCCTTCTGTAACAGTGGGTCTCACTGAGCTATTTTGCCAAGTCTGGCTCTTTCTATTGTCATTATAAACCTTATCTTGAAACCTCTGGACATTGCTATGTCCATGTTCTAGTCAAGTTTATTTGGTTGGATTAAACAGAAATTTACTGTAATTTCTAATGTATCTCATGGCAAGGATATATGGTACCTGGAGTTAGGCATCAAAAAGTGTGGAGATGAGTGTATGCTTAATTCACCTCTCTCTGCAAATTAATTTCTGTGCTCACTACCCATTGCACCTGGCCATCTCTCCACATGGCTGCTCCTGGCCCCCAAAGTCTAAGACCTGGCAGCCTTACATTTCAAATCTCACTAGTTAACTACCTCAGCCTGAAGTATCCCAATGCTAAATTTTTTTTGTAGGGAGATGTGTGCCGGCCCAGCTTGGGCCACATGACAGCTTTTGCTTTAATCAGGGTCATCTGGAGGGTTAACGTGTCCTTAGACTCCAGAGCCATTTCCTCTTGGGTGAGTGTAGCCAGTTTAAAGAGAGCATAGAAACTGAGAAGAAATTCTTCTGGCTTTTCTAGTACCTGGTGAAAGCAAACATCTCTCTTCTATCTAATGAAGTTCAGTATATCTAGACTCTCTTCACACCAGGGTGTTATTGGTAAACAGGACGGACAGTTTTTCCCTGTGAGGGATTGCCTGCACTTGCCTGGACCCCCCAGTAAGTGGCAGTAATGCACCTCCCCCATCTCCTGCATTATAACAACCGAAAATAGCCAGTAGTATTGCACTTCACCCCTCAGAGCACTATGGCACTCAAAAATATCCTGCAATTGAAATTCTCTCCCATTCACCCCAACTCAAAATCCTTCCCTAAGTCCATCCTTTCTTTATAATTAATCCCCACCATGAAATTTCTTAAAAAGGAGTTTCTTTACTATCTCTTCCTTACCTCTTCAGATCTTGACCACAAACATCTGCTTTGCAGTTTCATTCTTCTACTAAAGCCATTTTCTTTATGGTCACCAGTATCCTCTGAATTGCCAAAATCCAACAGAAAACTTTTCACCTTTATCTCCCATCACCATTCTGCTGCATCTGAAATGCTTATCTTAACTTCTAAATATCAGTCTCACTAATCTCCAGACCCTCTGGTTTCTGCATCTGGCTCTCTTTCGGCCAAGCAAGAAACTTGAAAGACCTTTTTGCCCAATGGGTAGGCTCACCTGCATTCAGTAAACAAAATTCCATGAATCACCTCTTTTCTCCATGTTCTTAGTTTACATACTTCCCCGCCCCCCCAGAGACTAATGCTTTTTAGCTATAGACAAATGATTCGATGTCTTTATGCCTTACTTTCCTTTCCTATTAAATCAGGATATTGATAATACCTACCACAAAAGGATTGAGGATTAGTGTAAAAAGTAAATAAGTTAGAATGTATTAAGTACTTTGAACCTTGCCTAGCTTAGTGTAAGGGCACAATAAATCTTCACTATTATTATTACACACCCTTGTAATTATACTAATCACATTATATTGTGTTTGTGAGAGATGTTCTTTCTCCCTAGACTATAGGAGATCATGCTTCATGCATCTTTGTGTTTTGAGGCTGGAGCACAACGTCTGGCTTATAGTGGGCATGTAATAGATAGTTACTGAGTGAATTAATCTTTGCATTCTTTACAACACACAGCATATATTAGGTGCTCACGAAATATTCACTGACTCGAATTTGATAGAATCAGATTGATCTGGAGAGAATGCAGAATAAGTGCCATTAGACTAGGTAAGGCATGATAGTTTAAATTTTAAGGTGAGAGCAGTTTCCTTTGAGATTCTTCCTATAGCTGAATCTAAACTAATGCATAATTCACATTCTTAGCAAATCTAGAATTATTTTTTTCTCTATTTGCTCCCCAGTTTCAGTTTCCACGTTCTGTCAACTCTCTTTGTTTCTATTCTCAAAATGTAACTTAAATCACCAAAAACCCAGACACCTGTTATCATTTTTGTCAGTAAGCTATTGCTGCATAACAAACGCAAAATCTCTGTGGCATACAACAAAAAGCATTTCTCATATGTCTGTGGGTCAGATAGTTTAGGACAGGCTTAACTGAACAGCTCTGCTTTAAGCTTAGATCTGACTGGCCTTGTCTCCTCATTGAGGGTTGGTTTCAGTTCTGTGCCATATGTATTCTGAAGCCCAGACTGAAGAAGAAGCAGCTACCCGAGGAAGCTCTTGTCCTGGCCACAGCAGAGAAGGAAGCAGGCTAGTAGAAATCTGTAAGTGTCTTAAAACCTGTCTGGAACGGACACATTGTCATTTCTACTCATACTACATTGTCTAAAGCAAGTTATACGGCCAAGCCTAACATCAATGAAGTGGGGGAAATAAATGTTGCTCACTCTAGTGAGTTTTACCATGCAGTCACCTGCAAAGGAGGTAAATGTGTAAATCTAATTAAGAGAAGATGAGAAGAATTGTGAACAATGATTAAATATACCATACTTCTATCCTGATTCTGGTCTTCAGAATGTCTTTCCCAGGCAATCACATTAGTCTCCTTGTGTCCAATCTTGCACATGATTTGTGTCCCCATTTGGTTATGAACCTTTTGGTTGCAGGTGATAGAATACACAGTTAAACATGGCTTATATTATCTTATATGACAAGAAGTCTAGAGAAAGTGTTTTAGAATTAGATTGAAAGTTAAACAATTTCATTGAAGTCTCATTTTGTAGGTTTTTTAAAATTGTGTTATCTTTTGTTTGTGTACTTATTGCCTAATGGTGACAAGATTGCTCCACTAGCTCCAAAAATCACATGATTGCACAATGATGTTCAAAGTAGGAAGAAAAAGAAAAGTGCTTCTTCATATACCCCTTTCCCTTTATCATAGAAAAAAATCTCTTCTCTGATAGCTTCCAAAGTCCCTTCCCCTGACCAGAATTATCTGATCACTCAAAGCTGTAAAAGAAGCAGAAGTCAATAGAAAACATTTCAGGTTCTGTCTTATGAATGGACTCTAAAAACAAGAAGTTGGGAGGAAAATAGTATATACATAAGAAATCAGTGGTATCTGCACACTTTCAAACAATTTAACTTACCTGACTTAATATTTAAGACTCTTCATCACACAGTCTTTATCTCCTTTTAAAGCTTAATACATTAAGATTTCTCTAAATAAGAGTGAATATTTCTCTCAGCTCACGACATTCTTCTTATCATTCTTCACATTACTGATGTGTTTGTTTACCTCTCCTTTATTTTCCCCACATGCCCTTTTGTCCCTTCTCTTAACTCTCCACTTAACTCTCCACTTTAAGTCTTACTTATTCTTGAAAATTCAGTTCTTCTCCGGGAAGTCTTCCATGGGCACATAAGGCTTTCCGACGCCCCAGTTACAGGATTTTTCATGATGAAGTGTTTCTACATGCTTATTTACGTGCTGCCCTACTAGAAAATCAACTCTTAGAACATAGGGAATTGTCTTAGTTATTATATTAGCAGTGCCTTTTAGCTCCCGACACAGAGCAGTCACTCGGGATTTTCTTTTGTGAATAACTGAATGAATGAGAGTAACTGCTCTAGAATTATTCCATCTCATTCTTTCTGTATCTACTCATTAAAAAAAAAAAAAAAAAAACCAACAACTTTCTCCAGATTTTAACATTCAGATTTTAACATTCACTTCATTCAGGAATCTGTTTTTTTAATGACTCTCATCTCAGAAACTTCTCCCATTTTCCATCACACACAAACCACATCTGCACTAAATGTCAGAAAGACCTATGCTATAGGACACTTTTCTTAGCATTTAGTACCTTTTATGACATGTTATATTCCATTTCGAATATTATTTGACTACTTCTGTTAGCCCTTACAAGATTATAAACTTGTTGATTTCTTTTTTACCATCTAAAATGCCTACCTCATTGCTATAAAGATAAGTGATACTCAATAAATATTTGTGAAATTGATTTGAATTATGATTTTCATTAAAGGATTTTATACTTTAGAGCAATTCTTCATGAATATAAATCTAGCCAATTTAAATTATTTGATTTAAAGTTCTGGGTTATTTTTCTTAATATTTATGTCATTTTTCTTTATAGTGGTGGCTCACTGTTTTTGAACATATCTTTGATACTTGACAAGTATTCAGAGCAAATATCCATGATTATTTACCACTTTTCTACACTATGTTGATGTTATCGAGCTTTTCTTTTTTCTGTTCCTTGGACGAAAATATACATATCCATACTAGATTACGTTATTATTAGTGTTTTAACCTTAATTGTTTCTCTTCCTGCTGGATTGTCTTCGATTCAAGCCATCATTTTCTTTTTTCTAAGAAATGGATGAAAATCATGACTTCCTTGAAGTCTCACAACACTCTACTTTGATGACCCCTTTGTAAGATATATTATTTATCGTTCTGTTGTGCTGCATTTTGTATTTTTCTTTTCACTTATGCTACAAATATTTTTTTAAATTCATTGAAAACCTCCACTGATGATTCAGATGATGCCTTGCAGTGAATGATTCCATAAATGTTAGTTGAACTTTTAGTATATGCCAAACATTGTCTAGTTACTGGGTAGTAAAAGAAATAAGGTAACCTACATGTCTTTTTATAGATAAGTTGATAAAGAAGTTATGGTACATATATACAATGGAATATTTCTCAGCCATAAAAAATTAAATTTTACCATTTGCGACGACATGGATGGACCTAGAGGGTATTATGCTGAGTGAAATAAGTCAGACAGAGAAAGATAAATACCATATGATTTCACTTATATGTGGAATCTAAGAAACAAAAGAAACAAACTAAATGAAAACAGACTCAGAGATACAGAGAACAAACTGGTGATTGCCAGAGGAGAAGGGTTGGGGGCTGGGTGGAAAAAGTAAAAGAATGAAGAAGTACAAATAAAACAAATAAAAATACACAATGCAAGGTAGCATAAATCATGTTCTAAAAAAGAGGGCTAAGCTAGGATTTCACAGTGTGTTTTCTCGGAAACATTGGTCTAGAGAGATGCCCTTTGAAATAAAAGGATCTTACTCAAATAAGTGCGGGAAGTATTGCATACTCCAGCCCCTTGTGGAGATTCCCAGGGCACATTGGCATATCACAAGCTCAAAAATAAATACACAAGAGAGAAACCTATTTAACTTTTTAAACCCAATGTTGCTAAACCATTTTGATCACCAGCGCTTTTTCCTTTATCACCTACTAACATCATGAGGAACTAGTATTCCAAAGATACTATGTTGCAGGAGACACAAAGGTGAGGTGGGAAGGATAGAGTTGTGGATAAATTCAATCTGAGCTGAGTCCTAAAGGAAAGGGGACACTTAGGTTAGAGAAGAGGAAGAGCGTTTAAGGCAGGAGAAATGTTAAGAAATTCACCTCGACATTAAGTCTCCTGGAACTTACCTCGTCAAATATCACTGAGCCACAGAATAAATCTTTTACATATACTGACAAAATCATAATTTTGATGATCTTTAATAAATTTCTCCTAAAACACTTGACATTAATTCATTGATATTTTGCAGAAGTTTTCTTAATTCTTTATTATTATTTTTACAGACAACAAAGTTAAGCTTAAAGAGACTATAATTTACTCAGTCACTCCTGTCTAATCGATGGCAGAGTGTTAATTTTCTTTCTCTGGGGCTGGAGTCCTGGTCTATAAAGGAAGAAGTTATAATCTTTGTATGTCTGTAATAAACACTTTCGAATTAAAGCAAAAAAAAAAAAAATGATTCCTATGCAAGATGCAGATTTCATCATGCAGTGGATATGGAAACAGAATCAAATTAAAGAACAACGCAAGCTTGGATTTTAATGAAGCTCATCTTTGTTTCTTTTGCAGATCAAATTTTTGGCTCTCATCTGCACACAGTGTGTGAACGTGAAAATTCCACAGTTCCGCGGTTCGTAAAGCAATGCATTGAAGCTGTCGAAAAAAGAGGTGAGTAACTGAATATGCAGCAATTTCTCCCCATTACTGCACCCTCTACACAACCAATGCTGAAGTTAACAGCGCCACTCGATTTGTCTGGGAAGCCATGCAGTTAAAATTTGACTTTTGTTAATCAGTTAAGAGGATCAAGTTTCTTATTAACTTTAGTTTGTTTTTACAATAGGGACATCAGTAATTCCCACTAATGTTCTTTTTATTTTTTTTAATATTTTGCTTGTCTGACATGTTGTTGATTCAATTGCAAACTTCTTGTTTTCAAGCCAGTGATAAAACATTCATAAAATATCAGCACTCACAGTGTTAGAACCCTCCTAACATTCATACTGGTAGATGTGCCAGAACAATTTTTGGTAAGCCACCAATGTTACCCAAGTGAAGCAAATAGCATCTCTACTTGCAAACAGTGATATTCCATCTTCCATGTGTTTCTGTTCAGTGAGAATACAGCTAACTGGCTTTCCTGGAACAATTAACAGATACACCTCCAGTGTTAAGATGACCTCTGATCCTTACATTTCAACATTCTGTTTTTCATCTGAAATTATTTCATCTTACTGAAGAGAACAAAACAAAACCCAATTGAATCATCATCTGTATGCTAGTCTATCTGTGGGATATTTTTCCTTCACACTATGACTTCATTCATTCAAGGTCATTTTCCTGGAAGATACAGTAGATGCACAATCTCAAAAAATGTATTGTATAAAAATATGAAGCTTCATCACCATCTGTTACAAGTTTACAACATATCCCAGGATCTAGGGGGATATATATCATGTAAAAGATAGAAGAGTTTTCAGAAAAAGAATTGGTGAATCTATTCCCATTTTCAGCTCTCAATCTCTTAAAACAATAGAACCCAAGGGGAAAAAAATCTTTACCAAGTTATCTGCTAGGGAAAGGCTATTTTAATTCTCTCAGTGTTACCTGGCTTTATTATAGTAGCATAATAAAAATGGTCTGCAATTTCCAACTCCTGGAAATTCATACTTTAATTATATTGTAAGGACAGCATTGGGATCCTATTATTCCCATATCAGTAGGGAATGAGAATAACAAGAAGGGAATGAGTGGGTAGGGAAAGTGGATAAAGAGACTGGCTTTAGGGAAAAGCATATCAACACACCGGAGAGAAAAGCTGAGAGTTCAGAGAGAGAGAAAATAGAAAACAGTAAAAGCAGAATGAACGTGAGGAGAGGTATCTGTGAGGAATGGAGTCAATTGGAGTTTAGAGAGAAATGTGTTTTTATTGCATGTTGCAATTTTATTTAATTTTATAAGTACATATTTGAGGAATAAATACTATTTAATAAGTACTTAACGCCAAAGTAGATCACTGAAAATGTTATAATGTTATTATTGCCAATAGCTAAATTATCATTTTCAGGAAATCTTCAGTCACTTATAAATACTCAGTACTGACGATGCGAGCACTGTTATATTAGAGCAAAAATGCAAATAGGACTTTGGGGGAAGCCGTACATGATAAGATGTATGCACATATGAAAAAGGGCTCTGTACCTCTCTATCCATGCACATACCCCAGGCAAGATGAAAATCCCGCTAGATACAGCCTTGTGGTATGCAGATACCATAATATTATAAAGTGGAAATTGTCTATAAATAGAAACTGCATCTTTTGTTCATGGCATTTTGTTGGAGATTTTTTTAAAAATAAGATAATGTTTTTGCTGACAGGAGCAATCATATGTGGCATTATATTTCATTGTCCTAATGTTTGATCTTGAATGAATTTGTAGGTCCAGTACTAAACAGAAACTAATAACACATATGATTATTAAAATAAGTTCTAAGCATTTTAATGAAACTTAAAGACCATAGATCCATACAGAAACTGATAATTCAAAGCATTTTGGCAGTGTCAGTTTCAAGGAACTCTACAGAAATGTTCAATAAAAATTCAGAGGCACAAGATGAATCTCTCATGTCATTACAAGATTTACAAGTGTGTACTTTTGATTATATTTTTCTATGATCTTTTTTTTAGATTAATATTCTTACATTTATATGCCAATTCTATTTACTCAAAGTGCTGTTTTTACTAAATTCTGGCATATAGCACCTTAGGACAGAAATAATTTATGTGAATCTAAGTCCAATGTTTATGCAGGCTTCTGATGACATTTTATGCTGGGATTGGTATTAGGAAGTAGCATAGAAAGGTGCCAAGTCTCTCGGCACGGCTGGGACCAAGCATATCTAGAGCTCTCTTTCTAATGGCCAGATCCTCTTCCAGCCAAGATACTCAACTGCAGAGTCATGGGAAATGCTTATAGACCAGTTATGGGAAAGGCACATTTAATGAAATCTGTGTGTTTGCTCTCACAGTCTTAGGGAACTAGCCTCAATACTCGCTACAGCAGCACATTGGCTGTTATTAAAAAAAGACTTGTTTCCTTTCTCTCTCTTTTTTTTTATCCTTAAGATTCCCTGCCTTAAAAAGAAATCATCTATAAACTGTAGCTGTATTTTTTAAAATGCTTCTTACATGCTTGATTTCAAACAAACCAATATCAGGAAGGCAGATCTCACAATTTATTCATTCATTCATCTAATCTTCCATTCATTCATTCATTCAGTTAGTTTCTTGCACTTGGCAAAATCAAACTGCTCATGCTCCTATAGTCTCCTCGGGGAAATTCTACCCACTGCTTGGCACAAGATGCAACTAGTGTAAGGTGGTATCGGTTACATTTTAAATTTTGCATCTCTTGGACATGCCTAGAGTAAAATCTATTAATGAGTCGAATGTAAACCGATTTAGTGAATAACTTGTTTAGTATTCCTTATCTTTATTTGGTTTTCTTCATTCCTCTAAATCACCAGAGCATTCTTGCTCACCAACTGTTATAACTGGATTAAAGTCACTTTTGTGGTTTCTGACACTATCTGCTCAGCCTAAAAAATAGACACAAACCTAGGAAGACAAACTGTAAAGGAGCATGTTGGTCTTCAAAGCTCTTTCAAGTAAATTTTCTCTTGCCTTGCCTTTACACTTGCAGACCGTGTATACGAGATATGTAAGTTGCTGATTTATGTTTCTTATTCCAAAGCAATTTCTGCGAAAATATCGAATTGTTGTTCAGTTAATGCTCAATACATATGGGAAACTGACCAAAAGCATGAGATCATCGTACCTTTGTTTGTTTGTTTCTTTGTTTGTTTGTTGTTTTGAGGTCTGGGGGAACAAGCATGTAGAGGGAGATATTGTGACATACAGGTAGTAGGTAGCTATAAACAGTGAAAACTCCATTTTTCACTGTTTTTTAAATACTTTGTGTAGTTTATGATGACCTTGAAAATTGCTTACTTAAGTATAGGGTCCCTGTGTCTCTTAGAGACAAAGGTCTAGGAGATGTGAACTAAATTATATAGTCTAAACTGGTGTTATTAGTATTAAGACCTTAATCTTTAGTTCTTTTTTATCTAAGCAGGTAAGATTGACTACTCTTTGTGAAGGTCTTTTTTTTAGAAAGAGCCATTCCCAGTGTAAGCACTCAATAAATATTGGTTGAATGAAGTAACAGCCACTAAGTTTTTGTTGCATTTGTGCACAGAGTAGCTATTTAGTACCTTTATGTGTCATTCTCTATAACACCAGCTGAAAATATAGAGAAGATATACATTAAACAAACACACACACACACACACACACACACACACACAGAGCACAAACCATGATAAGCACTATGAAAGAAAAGAACAGATACTAAAAAGAATAACTACTACAATTTTTTTTAAAAAGTAAGGAAGTTCACTTAAAAATGACATAACCAAGAGTCGGGGGAAATGGGGAGATGTTGGCCAAAGGGCGTAAAGTTACAGATATGTAAGATGAATAAGTCTAGATGTCTAATGTACAGGTGACATGATGGTTAGAGTTAATACTGTATGAAATACGGGAAATATGCTAAGAAAGTAGTCTTCAGGTGCTCTCATCACACACACAAAAAGTTGGTAGCTATGTGAAGAGATGACATGTTAATTACCTTGACTATAAGAATCATCAAATCATCTTGTCATATACCTTAACTACATACAATTTTTACTTTAAAATATTTTAAATGACATAAGAAACAGTAGACAATAAATGCATATTTGTCTGGTTTTTGCCTCTTTTTAAGACCAGGAGAAGTTTACTTTGGACTACTTCCCAGGTTATTTTCTCAGCACATTGTGGCAATGCAACATAAGGAGTCACTTGGTGTGAGATACCCAAAAAGACATCCCTTAAATGGCAAACCAATCCTTTTTCTACCCAACAAGGCCATTGCAATAGACTTCTTTTACATAATAATAGAGTTAACTTAATGAATGCACATATTATTACCTTAAATGTATTTTTATGCATCTAATATATTTTTGTTTGTAAGGGAATAGGACTGGTTTTTAAAAAATCATTTCTTAATTTCTCATCCTTTTAAATATGGTTTAACAACTCATTCTTCCTTCATGATTCTCAGTTGCCCCCAAAACTATTTAACAACATTAAAATGATACCTAGAGATCTATTGCACAACAGTGTGAATATACTTAACACTTCTGAACTATACACTTAAAAATGGTTGAGACAGTATATTATTGCATCATTTTTAATTACAATTAAAAATAAATGATACCAAGTTTTCCAAATTTGATGATTCTAGCTATATAAGCTACTTTGCAGAATGCCTCAGCAGATGCTAATCAACAAGTTTGTCCTCTTTTTCTTTTTCCTGGAACACAAAATACTATGACAAGAACGATATACAAACTTACATATTTGACTTGGTGCCTAAAAGCCACCCTGGGATCCATAACCTTGCTTAAAGATTTAAGAAAGACCTTTAGTCTACTTCTGAGAAGGTCCTTAGCCTCAAAAACTTTATCTCTCAACTTGACTTCTTAGCAGCTGTTATATTTTTTTGCTGTCGTTTGTTTGACAGGATCCAGTTATAGGTTCCGATGTCTGTTTAAAGAAACAAGGAGGCTGTTGGCTTTAAAATTCCCTCATTGCTTGTATGATCAGCATTTTCCCAGGCTTTTCTACATAGTTTGCCAAGCAAAGGGACTGACCTTTTGTAGCAAACACTTTTTCATTTCAAAATGCTCACTTTGATTTTTGTCCCATTTTATGCTCATTCCAAACTGTTTACAACCCACTAAAAATGACTGTGAATTATATGTTTGTGTAATGGATTCCTTTTGTGGTCGGAGTGGAATGTTTACTTTGAACAATTAGTTATCTTTGGGTAGATTATAGCGACTTGGAAAAAGAATGGCTAAAATTATTATTATACCTTAACTGTTTGTTTTTGGTAATCCCTCTGCTGTTACATGAAGTTTGAGAGAATGTCATATTAACCTGCCCCATGACATTGTAAGTTAAATCTATTTCTCTGTGTGAATATTTATTTGGAAATATTTGTTCGTACTGTAAGAGAGGGTGGTTATTCACTACTTAGGAATATGCTTATCTGACTCATAAAAATTCAGAATATGGAATCTACATAAATATGTAGATATTTACTATATATATATATGTTACATTTATATAACAGGTAAGGCATGCATATGTATACATTATTACATCAATAACAGGCATGATTGTGGTTGAGCTATTATGCCAAGAGATACCAAGCATTATATTTGTTAATATAATTTTCCTCATACTCAGTTCGGTGCACCAGTCTGCCTCCTGAGATCTTACCAAGTGTTCACTTGCAAAAGTTAAACTTTACACAATCTTTTCCCACTGCCTGAGAATCCAGGCCCCTAAAGTGCAGATCGTATTGCCTTCACCAGACAAGCTCTGCTCTCAGTTCTGCTAATTTTGTATCGTTCATTCTTTCCCACTTTGGGATAATCTATTATAGTTGGATCCAGGCACGCACTAAAGGCTGATACTTCCATGAAGAATGTGCAATTTGTACTGTTTAGTTTGTGACGAGATTCTTGAAAACTTTTATGATTCTATCTTGTTCCAGAGAGACTTCTGCTTGCTTGTTTTATAAGCAGCGAGTGGGAAAGAAAAGTAACAAAAACAAAACAAACTGATAAAAATTACATGCTCAAAAAAAAAATCAAGAGTTCAAGATAAGCACTTTTTCTTTTTCTCCAGAGAGTATTTGTGGACTGAACAAAAATGTTTCTGAGGACGCTGACCTGTATGTTGCTATTTTTTTTTAAGTGCTTGCTTTTCATGCCTAAAGCTAGGGATCCACAGGCATTTACAAGAGAGATGATCCTCAAAGAAGCTCCATGAAAGTTTGTAGCGAATTTTCCTTAGTTTTTAATTCTGAGTTAAAATTAAGTCCAATTTAGTGTTTTGATGTTTTGTGTTTTGTTTTGTTGGGCTGTTTTAATGCAACCCCAATGACAGTCACCTTCCTGACAGTTATCAGAATATGTTGTGCTGGATCCAAGCTGGAGATGGCTCATTGGGGTAGTCACGCCGGGGCCTCTGTGTCTGTAAGGAAGCCACATTCGGGGCTAGAAGAGAAGACCAAAAAAAAAAGAGTAAACAGGAAACAGCCAGCAAGAGTATGAAAGAGAAACTAGAAAAAGACAACCAAAAGAAATCAGAGATGACAAGGTAGAGAAAGAGAAAAAAGCTGTGTTTTGCAATTAAGAAAACAAATGCAGATAAAAGAGCAGGCTTGCAAGGTCTGTAATGAAGACAGACTATTGAACCAGTAATCATCTCTGCCACAGTTACCTGATACTTGCTTCTCTTTTCCAGAGAATTTTACTCTTGTTCAAGAAAATGCTTGTAAGTTAAATCTTGCCATGAATGTCAAGTTTACAATGAATGTTCACAAATTCTGTATGTAGAAGTGGTTAGTAATTAATTCACCGTACTTATTAGTGACATTTAATGGAGTTTATCTCCATCTAGCAATATACAACAGTCTTATTCTCAAAAAGCGCTTAAACATTAAAGAAGTTAACGTAGGAATAAATGTGCAGTTCAAGAACCGGAAAGGCTATCTAACGTATCCAGCAATGTGGCTCTGGTCAAATCAGTCGGCGGATATTCCCACACTTTCAAGTCCAGAATACATAAGAATAAATACTGTCTCTTCCGAGATAAAGCCTGAGTCTAATTTCCAACTCCCATCTTCATTCTAAAGTTTAGGTTTTTAACATACTTTTCTCTGGGAGTCAGTTGGAAGGAAACAGAGCCAAAATGAATACTCTAGGCAATTAGCCTCTTAATGTGCATAGAGGATTTAAATAATGTAACACCTCAACATGTGGAGATGCAATACTCTAAAATATTCTATCATGATCTCATTTACATGATAGGAGTTCTGGGTCCGGGAGATGTTTTTGTTATAAATCCCTATATTCGGAAGTTAATAGTTCAATCATAAAAATAATCTTGGCTGAAAGTTAGCAGGATATTTTCTCCTGGAAGCAAATATTTACAATTTTTTTTTTAATCACATGCTTTTGGAAAGCTTTCAGGCTTTCAAATATGTGAACAAAATAATAATAATAATAAAGCAGTCAGAGAGTTTCAAATATTTGTTGCCCTGAGATTCCAAAATGGATTTGTAGTTCTTAAATAGAATTTTAAAATTCTTATTGCATAATGTGAACCAATTGATTAAAAAAATAAATTATCAAAACTTTTGTGGGAGTGTCACTCCGTTTTGTGAAATAATCCATTGTTTATTGATTGAACAAGAATCTATACATTCTATTTTCATAGACATTTCTCTAGAGCTTAAAAATTTATGAAAATTAAGAGGTTGTAAATTCAGGAAGCTATAGATAACACCAAACGATTATACTTTTTTGTGGGTTTCCTAATGAATAATGTTCCCTTTTAAAATGCCTAAAAAAAACTTGCCCTTTCCAAGGAATTTTCGTACTTCCAAATAAAGTGTGTCCAACTTAAGCATTAATCATTAATCTACATATATAGAAAAAGAGACGTACAGATTCCAGAAGAAGTAGTTGCATTGGTCTATATAATTGAATGTGGCATATTTTCCTCTATAGGATGTTTTACAATAATTTACTCATCTCCTTAGAAGATTTCTGTCTTGGAGATTCTTCTAAACTCCGAGAGAGCTTGTCTTTTAGTCTAACAGGCTGTGGAATTAGAAATATTTTTCTTGGGATCAAAGTAATCTTTTCTTGCTAGTTTTATCCCTTTTTGCCGAATTTTATACTTTGCAAACCACTTCCTATTTTCAGCACAGAAGGAAAAAAACAATCAAACAAAAAAAAAAAATCAAGAGCAAGACACTTTGAGAAGAAAAATTAACCGTGCAAAACCAAAATAGCTCTGAAATGATACTGCTGGAAGAATTCTTGAAGTTGTAGTAGACTGTAGACCCAAAATGTAAAATCACACTCTTTTTAAGGAAATATGAATTTGCTGAGATTTAAGATGAAAGCACAGCTTATAAAAGAAAAATATTTAAACTATTACCTTTAGTACATTATGTACTCTTTTATACAGGGAGCATGGATTTATTTTTATCTCTTAGCACGGTGTCTGGCACATAATGGATTCTCAATAAATGAAAAATAAATAGATAAATTATATTCAACATTGCTTAAATCTTCATTGGAAAGTTACACATCATTGTTACATCTGCATATAGTTGAAACTAAAAAGATCAATGACCAATGGTTATTGGTTGAAGGCAGCTGCATGATGTAGAGAGAATAACGTAGTTTGTAAATCTGCTTTTTAAGCATTTAAACCATTTCTGATGACAGTATATTATATTGTTGTAAATGATATCATTCTTTTCCATCTATACCCAGCTATGCTAAACATTTGAAGTTATGTTTTCTTACAGATTGTATGCTCATCAGTTTTTGGATACTATATTTAGTGCACCATCCAGCAGCTAAAAGAATATCCATTCTCTACTCATTTTCATCAGAGGAAGCCAGACCCTATTAGGCATTGTTTCAACACCAGTAGCCTGCTGTTTTTAATCAAGGAATTGAATATAACTATGACTTGTAAGTGACATGCCTGAGAATGGTCAGACATAAGCTCAGTTTCCATAACCGCACAGAAAGTTGGGCACCACGTCTTCTTTAATTCAGACTTTGAATACCACGTGGGTGCTGTTCTGTGTTAGTTTATCTCCCTGTGAACATCTCACCTTCTTGAGTCAGTGTTTATTTTCTATGTAAATCTCAAGAAATTTTTATTTTAATGATAACTTTTTAGTTGAGCCTGCCAAAGAATTTCAAATAAGAAATACATAGTCAACTGCATAGACCTATCAATTTGAAGCTAATGAAGACGGGGTATCAATATTCTAACTTGTGACATGATTTATATATTGGATATTGATTTCATTTTCTCCAAATTTACTTCGCAGCAGAAAAAAAGTTAAGTTCTCTGATGCTATCAAAAGCTCTATTACGACTTTGAATACACCAGTCATTAAAATAGGACTGTATTTTTTCTCTTTTCAAAATATAATGCTCTTATTATTCTGTTTTTGCATTTTTGACAGATTAGGCTAACTTAATTCTTTAGTCTCCCTACAACACAGCGGAACACCGTATTGTAATCACTGTAGTAAGCTTTCTTTAAGTTTGTCTTGAAGGCAGGCAGTTGGCTTGTATTTGAAATTGCATAGCATAACATCAAATCCACGTATTTGGCCTAGAGTTTGACAGCACATGAAACATGGATTTCTTCTGGATTTAATTCTTGACTCTGATAGTTCATACAACTCGTTTTCTCAGTGTAAGCTCAATCATACCTAAGGCTTCAATAATTTCATCAGTGACATGAAAGTTCCTATATGAGAATGACTCTTCAAGCTATTTCTTACAGTCATACCTGAGGTCTACGAATAGCTCTTCTTGAATTTTCCACTGGCATTGCAAACTCAGCTTTTACAAACCAAATGTATCACTTTCCCCAACACATGTATTCATCCTCATTTATTTCTTAACTCAGTCATCATGACCTATTTTCTCCACCAATCTAAAAAGAAATACATTGGGCATCTTAGATTCTTCTCTCACATTACATACTATTATCATTCACCAAGTCTGATTATCTCTACTTTTTTACCATCTCTTGAATTGGATTCTTTCTTTCACTTCCTATGGTCTTGATTGGGCCCTCATAATTTCTTTTAAGATAAACCTCCTAATCAATAACATTGCCTTTGTTCTCATTTCTTCCCAGGCCGTTCTTCTCAATGCTATCAAATTATTTCTTTTAAATAGAAATAGGATCACGTTATATCCTCTTGGACCCCTCTAATGGTTCTTTTTTTCTCATGAGGATAAATAAAATTTCGCATTAATTATTCCCATTAAAAAGGATAAGCATATGACCTCTGTCTAGTATCCAGCTTCATCTGCTCATAAGTTGCTTCCTATGCTTCAGGAATACCAACTACATTAAGTTTTCCAAAGTCTGATACTCCTTCTGTGTGCTATTCCCTCTCAAAGACCCTCTCCCCATCTATCTACCTATCAAATTCATACTCATTTTCTTGTGCATGACACAAGAATCACCTTCTGCAAGGAATATTCTCTGACTGTTATCCTCAACCACTTCTGCATGGCCCCTTGAACATTATTAGGGTTTCCTTCCACAGTGTTCCAGTAACAGCTTTACTTTTTCTAATACAGCCCTCATTGCGTGGAACTGTAATGGCTGGCTTCGTTATCTGCTCCTCCATCTAGAATGTGAGTCCTTAAGTCTAAGAATTGTGTCCAGTTAACTCTGTCTCCTCAGTCCTTAACACATCTTAGCTGGCATATGGTAAGGGCCCAACTCGTGATGGATGATTAAATAGATGAATAGATCACTATTACCCAAGATTTCTTTTCATCTGTTCATCCATGAATCCATCTTTAAGAATCAAATCCTACATACTGAAAACTCATTGAAGTGCTAGTAGTGATTAAATGGCTCTTTAAACATAATTTGAAGTCACGTTATCCAGAAGGTAGAGTAACTACCTTAAAAATGAAAGTAAGTTTTTTTTTTTCTTTTTGCAGTATGGTATGATATCTGTATGAATACCATATTAGCAATAGTCTATAATAGTAGAATAGTATAAGACAGGACAAAAAAGAGCAATGAGTCTGATGTTCAGTGCAGGTTTTAAACAAAACATACTTCCTCATCCTTCATAGGGAGAAAACAGTTCTCTCAACAAATAGTGTTAAATTGTTTCATAAACCTGTGGGACTCAACTAACTAAGGCCAAATTTGATGCTTTTGAGAACTGCCAGCATCATAAGACTAGGACTGTCATCTTTCTAGTTCAAAAAATTATACACTTTATATATAAACCCCCAGGCATTATGCCTACTTCCTTGTAAGTTTGTGTATAATTTTTCCCATTATCCCCCGTTAGGTCTCTTTCGCCATCACCACTTTCCAAGCATCTACCATCTACTGAATAGCCATGTTACTGATTATTTTCTCCCAAATGTATTAGCTTGCATTATTTAAGGCTGAATCTCATTTTATAATTTCCTGCTTGTATTTCTAAACTCCTTAAGTCCATTTGTATGATTCCTTTGTCTTCACAGATGTCCACAGTTCCTCCCAATTTAGTGTCATCAGCAAATTTAATTAATGCTCTGTTTACCTCTCCTTCTAATGAAACCAGTCCCATGTTTCATTTCATCATACAAAGTAAAAATGTATTGGCAATAAAACAGTCCAAAGAAATGTTCCCTCACTGTAGGAGGGGAAGTTAAGAATACAGCAAAGAATCATGTGGTGAGGAGTGGACTGGGCACTGAGGTGAGCTAGTTTGCTATTGCCCTAAGGCAAAACCTTTTTCACAGGAACCACACATTGGCAGATTGCCTGGGTTGGTGCTGGAGTGTGTGTTTGTGTGTGTGTGTGTGTGTGTGTGTGTGTGTGCGCGCGCGCGTGTATGTGTAAGGTAGCTATATTATCCTGAAGACTTTTTACTAAAGATACACTTATTAATATATGAAAAGCATATTTATATCTATAAATACAAGTACAAAAGTAAGCTAGTATCATTCAATTAATAGTATAACTACAAATTAACTGCAACAGAAACACATCTGGATATATACAGGTTCACAATCAGGGAGTTTTTCCTAACATTCCCTACTGGCTAAATTCTAAATTTTTATCTCAGTCCATAACTTGATAAATACTTTAAATCCAAATTACGCTTTGGTTTTAAATAAAAGTCCATATAAATAGTAAATTTATAGAATATGGTAAGAAAAAAATGTAGAGGTACCTAACAAACATTAAGTAAAAAGTGTATATATTTTAACCTCTAGAATTAATAGGCCAGAAAAATTGAGCTTGATTAGAGAAAGAGGTCTTTCTTGTTAACTTTAAGGTAGGCACGTTTATTTTTTAAAATTATATTAGACTTTGAAGGTATGGTCATAGAGTGACTACTATAAAGAAAACAAAGATGGCATTTATTAATCACCCACTGTGTGCCACAGTAATGCTATTGCTATTGATTTCTAACATGAACCAATACTATCGATTTAAAGCTTCCATTAAATGTTACCTAATTCTCCATAAATTATATCCCTAACTTCAGTAAAATCTTGTAAATATTTACCATGTTACATATGAAGATTCATTCTTCGGAATGTGAATGTATTAGTATAAATCCATTGATTCCACAGGGGAAAAAAAAATATGTTTAAGTTTTTGCTTTGATTAGAACAGATGGCAGAACAATATCTCTTTTGTTAGATACAGAAGACAATGTATGTTCACAATGTTGAAATGAAGGTTGATATATATTTTACATGTAATACAAGGTCACCAAAGATGTCATCACCAGTAGATGGTATTAACAAAATAGTGACTGGGCATATTGTTAAGTAGTCATAACCTTGTATTGTTTTTCTAGTGAGAAAAATCTGATGCATAATGCATTCTTATGAGAGAATTTTCTCAAATGCCAAGACTACAGGCAGAACTTCTCTAAGCTTTAATGGGAGTTTCTTGCCAGCACCTGTTACAGTATAGAGTTCATACATAATCCAAGCCTGGCTTGAAATTCAGACTTGAAAAAACTAATATAGTGAAACCTTCTTATAATGTTTCCTCACGTGTAATGTTCATCTTTTAATCCTAGGTCTGATATGTTTATGTCCGTGTTTTCTATTCAAATTCTTTTCCCATTGGAAAAGCTTCTTTTCACAAGCTTTTTATGGACCAGATCAGATAAAACAATTTTTCTTACTGGATAAACTACTGGAAAAGATACATAAGGGGGAAAGCTATTAGGCTAGAAACTGAATTAATGCTAGAAATCAACTCTTCTTAACTGAAAATAGTTCTAGTGATAGAGTATAGATTCCTGAGGAGCCAACAGAAACAAAGTACTATATGTGCAAAAAGTTATAGCCAGTGACTCTAAAACAGGGATCACAGGTCAAAATAGTTTGGCCATATTTTCCCATATCTTTACAGACTAAATATAGGGAATTATAATATTTAAACGGATATTGCATTTAATCCCATGGATAAATCAGCTGGGTAATGTTTTGCGTAGAGGAGAAAAAGTTAAAAGAATTCTTAAAATTCCATATTTTTTAATTAACTCCCACAAATTCTCATTACCAAAACAAAAACAAAAAAAAAAGTTTCAGTGCCTGTTTAACCAACATTGTTGGAGATTGCACAGAAATACTATTTTATGAAAAATCACCTTCCTTTTAAAGGTGTTTGAAGTCTCTTTTCTACTATTTCTGACATGCATAGCATATAAGAATGAAAACAAAACCCTCATACTCACAGTCCTGAATTACTTATTGTCATTGTCCTATTTGACAGGATGGCAAGCTTTTTACTTGTCAAATAGCAAATTTTTAGTTCCATATTTATCACAGGATTTTATAACTAATGTTGGTAGGTAACAAGGTTAAAATTGGAAGTAATCGGAAACCCTGAAACCATGAGAAGACAATTACAAACCAGTTAGTGAAATTTCTCACAGAGGAAAAACATGGGGTCTGAACAAGTACAACTCCAGATAATGACATATTTTGCATACCCATTTACCCCCTTCCTTTTTTTCTTTATTAGGTGGTTGTGTTAATACACACTGTCCCCTTGAACACTATGTCTGACTTCCAATACTCTTCTCCTGGAAAACCTGCCTAAGGAATATTATTTATACCTTAGTTTGAAGTTCAGATACCCTTATAACTCTTCTGAGTATTACCTCGAGTATAGTTGTTTTAAAACATATCAATAATTTAGCATTAAATGGCTTTGTCTCCTGTTAGAGCATTTTCAAGCACCATGGAAAAAAAGGTTTTGTTTTGTTTTGTTTTATTTTATTTTGTTTTGTTTGATAAAGCAAAGAGAAGAAAAGGGAGTCATACTGACACCTCTAAAAGCATGATGTGTTCTCGAGCTTAGTACCTTCCTCCTCTCTAGGGGTTTTGCTTGTAGCACACTTTGCTCTAAACCTGGACAAAATAAGGTCATTATTTTCTTTTGATATTTCAACCTATGAATTAATAGAAATGCATTTGTGTCTAGGGATGGTCTTTGATAAGATAAGTCTTGGTTAAGATATATTTTAAAACTTGAAATTAGGTTGGGAATCTAAGACCTCGTGAGTCAGGTCCATAGGCCGATAAACTTTACACTGAGTTACTGGGGAGATTTAAGGCCACCGGGGATATTTAAGATGAGAGGTGTCCGATGGAGCCAGTGGTCTATACACAGGCAGCTCTACGTACAGTGCAGAAGTAGAAAAATGGTGCAGTGGGAGATGTCCATCCCCAAGATTGTATTTTCTGTAGACCTTAACCAGAAAGAAGACAGGCCTAGTTTTCAGAGATCTCATGATTCTAAGGAAGAATGGTGTGTCTCTTCAGTGTTTTATTCTCTAGAGCAAAGCTCTATATGGATTTATGTAAGTTAGGCTCTTGAGCCTCAGTTTAGAGCATTACACTCGCCTAAAAGAAAAATCATTGTATAAGCTGTCCCTGAAGAAAGATAGATTATTTATTACACTTTCCATATGATGGAAATTATTATGATGATAAGAATAAATCATGTTTAAGAATAAATTGTGTGTTTAATCAAATTGAAAAATCTACCTCTTCTCTAAATCTGTAAGTGAAAATAGCAGGAAATCCAGGCAGGGTGAGCATTTGGAGAATAGCAACTACCTTTTTGAATTAGCTTGAAACTGATATGGTACACCCACTCCCTCTTTTTTTTCCCTCTCCCATTAGGTATTATACTTGATCTCTCATCCTGCATCTCTTCTTCTCCTGCTTCCTACACAAGTGAAGTCTTGCTGTATTTGCCTTCTTTTTAGCTAAACTGCTTTCAGAATAGGATCTAATAGATTAATTCACATGAAAGTGTACACAATTAGTAAGGTTTGATGTGAAAGACCCCCATGGCATTTAAAGGCAATAATATTCTAATTGCAGAATTGTAGACATAAGCAAAACTGTATAAAAGGCATATTTTAAGATAGAATTATCTTCCCAAAACTTGTGAAAAAATACCACAAATATAGCCTTTAAATTAATGTTAAGACTACCCCTGGAGACTGATGGCATAAAGTCCATGTCTTCAAATTGATAGTCTTTCATTTCTACCTTCCCTAGCACTTCAAAGGTCAACTGTAGTGATCATGGATTTTTAAATATTTTTCTCAAAATTCAAAATCTGACGGCCCTTGGGGAAGTGGGAAAATAGAGATAACTCTTTATTTAAATTTAATGCAATGGAAAACATTAAACATATTTCTAACTTAGTTTCTGACCATTTAGAAAATCAAATATGTAAGGTAGACACTCAGTAAATATTGTATTAATGGACATCAACATATGTAACACACCTTAGTTTAACATACCTCCTTTCCATAACAACAGATCAGGAAGAAATGATAGATGCTAAATATCTAATGATAGATGTTAATTATGTGTATGTATGGACACACAAATATTTCAGTAATACTTTTGATGTAGATCTATGTGAAAATCATCCAGGAGCAGGAAATCTGGTTTGTATTACACCAGTGCTGGATGAGTTTAAATAAGGGAACAATTGGTATTGGAATGCCTTTTTTACTCAAATAATGTTTGAGTAATTAGAGTGTAAGCAATTCTTTCCTAGATGGTTAACAGTCCTCAAGTAGTCAAAAATGAAGCTGAGAAGATAGGTCTCTCCTACACCATTTAAGCAAAACCTTTGCCTAATCTTTCTAGTTATAACCTAATAATAGAAATTAAGAAAGTCAACCTTAATGCTAGTGCTGGGCTTTTATCCATACATTTCTTTTTGTATGAGTCTGAAAATCATGAATGACAATTGTAGAAATTTTCCAGGAATAGTTCGAGCTTCTAATTAGAAAAAATGATCATGTCTTTTTAGCTCTTTTCCAGAACCTTTTATTTGTATTGCATAACCTGGGTATAATTTGTCTAATAATGGGATCATTTGTACAATACTTAAATTTTGAGATTTCTACTATGTCTCATAAAGATTTGGAATCTGATCTTAAAACATCTTTCAGCTAAATTAGAGATATAAAATAGGACATTCAAGGACACAGTAGATAGATGATAATCACCCAACTTTTTTCAAATGGGCCTATGAAAACATAAAATGTCAAAATTTTTAAAAAATATAATCTATGGCATAATTTTTTGGTAATAAAATAAATATCATTATTATCATTTATTTTCATGAGTATATACACATATTGTAAAATAGTTGTGAAATTAATAAAATAATAAGTAAAATCAGAATCATTTTTATAATCCCACTATACATAGATAATCACAGTTAACATAGCAGTGTATTGTAGACATGTTATATATAATTATATCTATCTATTATAATATTGTAATATGATATTATAATACAACACAACATATAATACAATATCATTATATTATCTATATATGTATATACTGATAACATGTATTGTTTATTTTGAGATATAAGTAAAATTGAATATATCATAATGGTTGTTTCCTTCTAAAGTTGGCTACAGGGTATATATATCAATCTGAGAGTGTTGCTCAGATGTGTTGTATATGTGAAAATATTTTTTAAAATGTAGGTGTCATTGCCACTAACACAATGAATTTGGGTGCAGGAGTCACTTTTAGTGCCTCAAAACAATGCCGGTGCTATGGCTCCATAATATCGAGACTGTATTCTTCTCTTTAATGTATCCCCAAAGCCTAGCACATTTTTGCTACATAGTAAGTACTTAATCAATATGGGTTCAACTGCATAGAGAGTTGGAGTTCACCAACTCAAGGGCTTTCCATCCAGAATATATTGGAATTTTTCATTCTTTCCCTTTAACCATGATTTAGCCTAGGTTCATCTGTCAAACAGGGAGGATTATGCACTAGTCCCATCTTTCTGTTTAGCAGTATTAACAATACCCACGTGATATTCTCTCCTGTATTCTCTAAAAGAAAACAATAATCTTCTTTGTGTTTCCTTGTTAAAGAAAGCTCAGTCTTTTCAGTCTCATTCACTGTCATGGTCAGGAGCATCTTCTTTGACTAGGAAAGAGTCTAATGACACCAGAATATGTCAATAGTTTGGGAGAGCATCAAAAAGCTGAAAAGATCTATATAGGACTTTGCTGATACTTAATATGTTCAAATAGGTTTGTAGGCTATTTTGCCTCCGTACTTCTGTGTCTGGAATTCTGCTTGCCTGACTCAATTTAGAAGCAGCAGCCAGATAAGTCTCACTCTCACCTGAATGCTCAGCAGAGCAAGCCTTCAAAACCCTCCAGGAAGTGGCTAGCCCAAGGACCTGAATTAGAAGCACTTCCCCAAAAAGAAGATCAAAAGTTATGCTCCACCAACACAGAGACACTGAGAAATGGTTGAATGTGTTCTAAATTAAACTGCCCTGGTGGTGAGCAGAGATCTGCCAAAATCTTTCAATTAATCACTTTTACCTTCAGGGCAGAGTTAGGCCTGAGAGTATTTCAATAGGTTTTTATTGGAACAGGGTTATTTCAGATATTAAACTATGTTGCACAAAGTAAAAATAATGTTATTTTTAAGTTGCTACTCTTGTTAAATAAAAGTTGGCAAGCATTCTTGGGGTCTGTATTGTGTCTGTGTATTTGTGTATGTGTGTGGCTTTTTCCTGTGCCATAAACCTCACTCATTTAAAAAAGCGAACAGCAATGAGTTAGGTGGTAAATATATTCATACAATCATTTTCATTAATAATATGTCATAAATAATGGAAGAAAGGTTTTAAGTGTATAATTTTCTACAATACAATTGAGATATTTTTCCTACATCTTCAGCAGTAAGTTAATTAGAATCACCTGTATTTCCTTGGGTGGACACCAAATGGATTGCAAACAAAAACAGATTAAAATAGCTGCTAGAGCTCATGGCATACAGATGACAAGATTCACAAAAAAGGACAACAAGGCACTGAAAATGTTCGCTTTCCAAACAGTTTTAGAGGATATTTAGCTCTTGCAACTTCTCTGTAAAAGCTGCTTGTAAGTGTTTTGCTGAAAGGCTAGAATAGCTTTGTTTCTGATCCCTTGATGAGTGAGAGAAATGTTTAAGAAAGATCATTTTACAGAGAGATTCGGGCTGAAATGCGATGACTATGATTCAAGCCAAGCCAAAAATTACAGTTCAGAATGAAAGGGGAGGTACGTGGTTTGGGAATCCATTTTCCCACATTCCTGAATCTCAATCATCCCAGCCAATGTTTTAAAAAAAAATCCAATGGAAAACAATGAGGTCACTTTGTTTAGATATTTTTTAAAATAGAGGTGGAGGGATTGAAAAGAACAAGAGCAAATGTATGAATTTTAAATCAGTATCTACTTCATGTAGGATGAGACCAAAGGCTCAACTTTGTGAAACTATTATGACTTCATCATAAAAGGAGCCATTTTTCAGTATTTTCTTTTTGTTTGTATTGGTAAGCCTTTTATTCCATGTCTTTAACTTATGAAAGAGTTGTTGCTAAAATTTTAAAAAGAAATGTGTGTATGTGGGCATACTTTACAGATTACTGTTCCCTAGGTTGCAGCCTTTCCTTCGGAAGAGAATCTTCAGGTTGTGCTGGCCTGTTTGCTTCCAAATTACCAGATGATAGTGGCTGACAAAATTCGACTTTCGATTCTCGATACTTTTACTTATTTTTAAAAAACACTCTGAGCAAGTCACAATACCAAGAGAATGATTTATTCACACCTACATGATCACAGCATAGCATAACAATAAAATTCACATATAAGAGATTCTCAGAAAATGATATGAGACAAACCAAATACACTTCTAACTGCAGTGTTTTCCAGGCACTTGAAGTTTTCCTTGAAGACAAGAACTCTCACTTGATAATTAGAATCATTGACCAATATTTGTCTTCAAGACTAAGATTTTGAAAAAAGAAGAAACATATTAGAGAATTTATCAAAGACTGTTTCTTGTTTCTTTGGTTCCCACTTTTTAGAAATTATTTCAGTTGCTTATCTTTAGTCTTATGAAATCAAGAGTATTAGGTTTCCAAGTGAAATTTCACAGGCAAACTCAAGGTCTTTCTGAGATGCTTTTTATTTTGAGATATTTCCTAATGATCCTAAGACTGGTATAATTCTATGAATTATATTTGCTATCATTCTGCAGGCTTCATACTGTTAGGCCTCAAATTCTTATCTGAGTTTAGACAGATATGTAAGAATCAATGTATAAGAAATAAGGAACCACACATGTGATAATATCCTTAGACTCTCATTTTACCTAGGTATTAAGTAGAGTCTACAAATGGCTTCCATCTATATCATACTAGCCACATTGAAACTTGTTTTCCTCTCATCTTTTCCCTTAGTCTCTTATCATTAGTAATCCGTAAATTAAAAAGCATTTTTTTTTTTTTTTAGGCGAGGCAACCCTTGGTTGACCTCACAGATTGCAAGGACCCTGTCAGCTTACAATCTCTTATTTTTTTATTTTTTATGCCTACAGCTTCTGGTCTTCCTAGGTGGTCTCCCATCCAAGTACTAACCAGGCCTCACCCTGCTTAGCTTCCGAGATCAGACGGGACTGGGCTTGTTCAGGGCGGCATGGGCATAGACTAAAAGGGATAATTTTAAAGGCAGTTGATCCAGTAGTAAGTCTGAATGGAACATAAGTTGAATTAAATATATAGAAGTTATATGCAAAAATAAGCCTGATACAGAAAAGAATCATAGCAAATGGAAACTAAGATCTAGCCCTCGGTACTAGCGTCGGTTTTCATAGGACTTTTCATATATACTACTATTTACATTTCTGGATTCTAGTGTTGTAGATAAGTATCTCCAATTATGAGATAGTGAAATATTATGGCAAGAACTAAATATAAATATAAGGGATTGGGAGAGGATTCAACAATGAGGAATGATAGTGCACCTTGAAGAAAGATGGCTTTTGTCTTCCTAGTAACTTTTAAAGAATTCAGTGTAATTTGCTTCTACTTATTGATGTGTCCAATACCTTTCTTAAAAAGAATTGTAGAAATAGGAAACTAATGCAATAAGTGTTTTTTTTTTTAATTCTAACAATGTAAACTCAATACAAGAATATTTAATAATAGTTAAAAGCAAGATAGCCAGCCCTTTCCCCCTATACTCATTCCCTGATTACTACTGCTATAGATCTTTTCAAGGTCTGAGTGCTACAGTAATCACTAAGAAATAAAACCAGTGATGCTCTTAACAGTTCAAGATATTTTGTCCTTTCCCTCTCCCAGTTTTAAATTTGTCTTCCCAGGTGCTCAAATAAGACAAAGCTTGTAAAGAGGTAAAGACTGAGCCAAATAGCAAATATGAGATGATAGATAATAGATGATGATAGATGGATGATAGATAGATAGATAGATAGATAGATAGATAGATAGATAGACAGACAGACAGACAGACAGGTACATAGATAGTATTTTTGATTAGGAATCTTAATGATTTTATTTTCTTGTATAACAGATTAAAGTAATTGAAGATGAGGGTGATAATTACCTTAACGATTCAAATAGTAAAAAGCCCTTGAAGAGAAACCAATATCCCTCTTTCTGATCCAAGATTCTCTATGTTCGATACCATTTTGTCTTTAGTCCTATATATCATTTTCTTTACTTGGTGCTCTTTCCATTTTAGGATAATTTAAATCTGGAATTTGCCCTGACCTAGAACACTGGCTATATAAACAATATAAAATGGTTCATTTATTAGCATACTAAGCCATTTTCTCAGAAATAAAATTTAAAAAGCACCCTTCTCTTAGGAACCTCTTTCAATTTTAAATTTTTTAGAAATAATTTTAGCAGCAAACATGTGTCATTTTCACTTCTTATAAAGATAAAATTTTTCTCTTCTATATGAATGTACTATAAAATATTTGATAGATGAAAAATTAATCCATATAATCCACAATTGACTAATCAAAAATGGACAGTTACCCAAATGAAACAAATAAAACTAATGAAGGGAAGGGAAATTGAAGATAAGTATCTTGATATTGTTTTTAAAAGAAATAGAAAACTTGTTGCCACAATTGTCTCTATGCAACAAGAATTTATAGCAGAGATGCAAGGATGGTAGGACAAACTACCAAATCGAGATGAAAACTGTAAAGAAAGGACTAGTTAAACAAATGAAAGGGAAAAATGTAACAATCTCAGTAATAAAGGAAACATTAGAAAAAGCATAAAATGCAACCCATATTAACATATTCTCCCAACATTAGAATTTAAAATATTTATAATTTAATCCCAGGACATTTAGATCCCAGATGCCAATAAAGAAAATTATTATATGGCAATATCTTCATAATGTAATGAAACTTTTCAATATTAAAAAGCCTATCTTTATAAAAAAAAAAAAATGCAACCCCCCCCTTTAAGTAGGCAGACAGAAAACATGCCTGATTCTCTTTCCTCAAAAAAAACCAATGAAATAATAGAAAAGATATGTTGGAAAAATATACATAATGGTGCTGAAAACAGAAAAGGTGCCATCAGCAGATCAGAAATAGAAATTCCAGGAAGACAGAAAGCAGATGGGATAAAACAAGTGAAATTAGAGCAGAAGAAACACCATATTTAGGCACAGTACTTTCCAGGGATGTCCTAGAGAGAATATCATAACTTGGGGTTGACAAATAAAAAGAGCAAAAATTGACAAGAGGATGGTAAAGAATGTAACTTACTAAATAATGGAGCTGGAATCTGACACATAGGAGAGCTGAGTCCTTCTCCATTTATCCTGCACAGAGGAAGGACCTGCAGCAACTGCTTGAACCTGAGTCAAGTTCTACAAAGACAAATGAGAGGATGTTGCTACCTGAGAATAGAGGTGGTAGAGAACGAGGTATCTCAAATCCTCTACAACAGATACTGGATATGAGAGCTTTGCCTAGGAGCAAAGTATTTAAAGTATTCCATATCCAAAATTAAGTTCTCTTTACTTTGTTAACTGAAGAATCTCTAGACTACTATTTCCTCACCATCCACTCATTCTACAGGAAACCCTCGTTCAGCCTGTCCATTTAAAATTGAAGCCGGTTTGGGGAGGGGAGGCTAATAATGCGAGCTGTGTTTGAATACAGAAATATCCATGACTACCATTTATTCTAATAAAGTTGGTCTTTTAACCATAAGAGTAATCTGATATTTGAACAATATTCATCTTAAAGAAGTTCTAGATGAAGAAAAAAGAGACAGCAGAGAGAAGGACATATTAAGTAAATGATATGAGAAAATGTTTTCTGATTGAAAGAGCCTAGATCTAGGTATATATGAGTGAAATTTTACTTCCACAAGTTTAAAGAGAAAATATTTTTTTAATCTAGAAAGTAAAAGCAATTTACCAACAAAGCATCAAAAATCAGTTTGATATCAGACTTAACAGCAGCTATGCTAGAAAATAATGGAACATTATTTTTCCAAAGTAAAAGATCATGAAACAGAAGTATTTATTCAAAACAACAATTAATTATGAAGCAAAAGAAAACAGTTATTGAGATTGAAGAAGGAAAACTTACCAATTACATACTTTTATGAAAAAAGAACACTTAAAAATAAATCCAAGAAAGAATAAGTAAAATACAAGAAAGGAGCAGTAGCTGACTCTGTCCTAGAACTTCGAGGTCCAATATGGTAGTCATAAGCCACACGTGGTTGTTATTTAAAATTAAATAAAATAAAAATTTAGTTTCTCAGTTACATTAACCACATTTCGAATGCTCAGCAACCAGCCATATGTGACCAGTGACTACTGGTTTCGACAGTTAATATATAGAGCATTTCTATCATCACGGAAAGTTCTGCTGGGCAGTGTTTAATTTAGAAAAAAACAAAAGAACCTAGAAAAAAGGAAGATGAAAAAAGTCACACTAGACCTTGACTTTTGAGAGGTCTCTTTTGTGAAAAAAAAAATTGTAATGTTGATTCCAATTACACTACTTTAAAAAAAATACTGACTAATATTAGCCCACAGATAAGTCACAAAATATAAAGAATAAAGTAAAATGTTCTAAACTTTGAGAGTATAAAAAATAACAAGAAATAAAAATTGGAAGCGACGAGAAAGAAACGGAGAAGGAAGAATAAATGTACTAAGTTCCTTATTTTTTAATAGCAAAAGGTAATTTAATATATTAAGAAATAAAAATAGACAAATGTAATGAATAATAACAAATAGAGGGTATATAAATAAGTGGTAGGAACTATCACTAAATTCTTTAACTTTTCTAATAGGAAAATTACAAAAAAAATTCAAAGTTAATAAATTAATAAACAGAAATATGACACCATAACATAAAATGAGTAACAACAAGAACTAAAACAGAACTTTTAACAGTGATTGTCTTTGAACAACAGGACGGAGTAGGAACTTAGTTTCATTGTATACTCTTCTGTATGGTTTAATTTTCATTTTTACCAGTGATGTACATTGTCCCTATGATTTTAAAAATTCTATTTAAAATGGTTATTATGAAGTTATAAATTTTTAATAGAATAAAATTATACTTGTTTGATAATTAGAATTATGTCAGCCATTTTCTAAGGTAACCATTCTTCAAGGACGGGCATCTCACAAGACATTAGTAATAAAGTTGGCAATAGATACAGCATAAATACCAGCCATCGAGACAGAGTAGAAATGAAACTTAGAGTTTCGAATTATAGCCTGCACTCTCAGTCATTGAATTTAAAGTGTATGAACAGATAAATTAGCAATAGAAGATTAGAGGAAATGCTTTAATTTAGAGGAGGAAATTTATGCCATTCAGAATGGCATAAAACATCCTCTCATATTCAGCTCTGAACCCAACCGGGATCTTCAGAAAAACTGAGAAGGAAATGTGAAACAATGTTTGGGGGTAGTCTGGGTGTTCCTGTGCTCAAGGTTCTTGCCAGAGGGAGAAGCACAAGACCCAAAGTATTGGGAGAATGACTGTTCTTGCGGTAGCTCTGGCCTCCTAGGAATTAGGAAGTGCCATAAATCTCCAGAGAGGGACTGTTTGTGCAAAATTCCCAGCCCACATTTCAGACTCCAGAGACTCAGATGCATTTTTTTTTGTTGTTATGTTCCAGAAAAACAAGCAGCAAATTGGGGGCACATCTCTCAACCAGGCTCAAAGTCCACATCTCCATGATTTATTCAGAATGCTACCTAATCCACAGTTTGCAACATTTTTAACAGGCTCATCTGCATTGTTAAAAAATGTCCATATTTTGGTAGATAAGCCATTCAACTCTGGAAATAGTGCTTGTCTCTTAGATTTCTTTTTGGAAAGTGTCTGAGATTTATGGTGGGAATTATTCATGACAGCTGCATTCTTTCCACTGGGTTTAGACCACCGTTTGGTCTAACAACTTCTAATTGTGTATCTATCCTAGTCTAAGCTTCTTCAGAAGAAAAAGGGGACTTGGTGGGTAGGGGTAATTTCGAAAATCCCCTACAGCAATACTGGTGATTCTTGTCAATAGTAAACACTATTTGGAAACTTCAGAAGGTCAGCTGATGACTTAGTTTCATCCTGTTCCCAAAGTATTTTTAGCATAACAGGCAAAATTCCTGTCAGCATTCATGGTCACGGTATTTTCTTAAAAGAAGTACCTCTCAAAGTGTTTTTTTTCCAAACATCACCAGAGTACAACATGGATACCTTGAAGACATTGCTCATTTAAAAATCATAAGAGGTCTAATTATATTTCCAAAATAAGTAGTTTCCAATCCAGCAAGGATAATGTGGTCATGAAAGGATGTCCAAATCTACCAATTTACATTGGTTTGATCTGGCATAATTTTTAAAGTTCTTGGAGCAAAAGGAGGATGGCACGTGAATCAAGTTGGGTAATATTTCCAGGACTTTGGGTTTGCCATTCTGTGAACAATTCAGGGGAAAGCTAATCAACTTCAAGACTGTTCCTATATAATTTATAACTGCTAAAATTCACTGATATGTTCCAGATTATTTTGCAAAATGTAATACCCTCCTTTTTAATATGTACTTTGTCATTTTCACTCTGTTTATGTAATTTAAAAAATATGATAGCAGGGGAGCAGCAGCCATTCAAAGCAAAAGCCACTAATGTCAGAGATTGTTATCCTTCACAAGATAAATTGTATTGATATCTCTGAATCTAAAGAGTTTGGAAATTGTGTCACGTTAGAGTCAAATTGCATCCAATATGTTTTGCTTTACTCCCTCTTACTTTTCTGGTTTTTATCTTAAGCCGCAAAGCAGTTTCTCTGCTGTGACTTAGTTCTACAACCACAGTGGTGGCACTGGTCTGGCTTACCCTCCCTGTCACCATTCCCAACCCTCCCTCCTTTTATCCCAAAAGAAAATTGGGTTATTAATTTAGGATGAGGCTGCTTTGTTTAAACAGTATACTGCTTCTCAATTGCTCATACTTAATATATCTAACCCATACTGCTCTTTCAAATGTTTTTGATTACGGAACTTAAAAAAAAAAAAAAAACTACTGAAATTTATGAAAAACCAAGGAGGCACTTCTTATGTTGTAACTTTAAATTTCTGTAATAAGAAAAGAAAGTTTTTGGATATACAGGAATTTTGGCAATTAAAATTCAGTTTATAACTCTAGACAACATTCGCATTTCAATAACATAAAAAAAATATAAGAAAAGGAAGAGTCTAACTTCAAAATAGAAATGCACCTGATTTCATACCTCATATGTAGAGATATGCATATTAAAATGAGGTTTAAACAAGGTGCTTTTTACAATTAAAATGTGTTGGAATTGAAATAATTTCATTTACTACTGACCTCTAATAAGGGTCCAACTAATTAAGAAGATAAAAAATAATGTAAAAATATTTATATAGTATTTTTTCTCATTTTTATTGTAATAGGTGTTAATTGATATCTCATTTTCAATCTTTATTTTAAATAAGGCTAATTTGACTGATTCTTTAAAAAAATTAAGATTTTTCATTTGAAGGACATAGATCTACATATTTCATTGATGTTTTTATTTTCTAAAATATTTTGTTTCTCAAATTCCTTCAGAGCAACTGATAATTCATGGAAAAAATCAGGACCACTGGCATTTGGATAAACTTTGTATTGGCAAGAGAGAGAACATTATTCACCATTCATGATTCTAGATGGACTTTGACTACTTCCAAATCCAAAACTGTCACGAAAGGCCCCAAACTTGCCATTGTGAGCATTTTTCTGTAGACACAATGGAGCTACTGAAGTGATTTTAGAGAATTCCAAAATATATTCCTTAATGGCTATGAATTCAGAAAAATTAAGCACACTCCTAATGGGGAAAACTTTGAAAAGGACATACTTACTTGAATGCATAAGTTTTAATATTATTTAAATCTATCATGTTATTTGTTTTTATATTTAAAACTAAGTACCAAATATTATCTAATGCCAAAGCAAGAAAGAAATGGTTAATAGATCATAAAGTTCTGGGTATACTAGCATAAATTAAAGACCAACATGGTCTAATACCAAAACTAGGAATCAAATATTAGAACAAATTTGATTAGGATGATTGTCACATTTAAGTTGTCAAATGTACATTGTATTTAAAAGCAAGCAAATTGGAGCATCTTTTGATTAATAGAGCTGTTTAGTGCATCAAGAAGAAAGAATGTATTTGACTTTTTATTAACATGTGTCTTAGACACTTTCACTACACACTAATAGATATCCAACCTCATTTCAATTCCTCATATATTTAAGTTGTAAAGAAGGAACAGAGAGCTGGTAATTTGTTATTAGATTATTTTAGAACTACAAAACTCACCAATTAATACATTTGCTAATAGCTACTTCATTTTATTGATGTTATCTCAGGTTACTCTGAAGTTTATTACATGGAAAAGTAAAAACCAGTGAGAATGAATATGTGAGGCACAAGAACTTTTAGGACAAAAATACTCAGGATGGTACTATAATGATGGATACATCATTATGTATTTGTTCAAAGCCATAGAATGTACAACAAGGCTGAGTCATAATGTAAACATTGGACTTTGGGTGATTATGATGTATCAATGTAGTTTCAGCAGTTGTAATAAATGTACTACTCTGGTGGAGGATGTTGATAATGGGAGAAGCTATGCATATGTGGGGTCAGGAGGTATGTGGGAAATCTCTGTACCTTCCCATCAATTTGGCAATAAATCTAAAACTGCCCTAAAAAAATAAAGTCTTAAACAATTAAAGGTTGTTTTGAATTATGCTATTTATACCAGTGTTTCAGGTTATGTTATTCTACCCTAACCTACTGATGACATGTTTTTTCACAATGACAGAAATGTTCCTATTAAAGTATGTGAAAACAGAGATGATGTAGCAATAAAGAAGCCCATTTCACGTTGGTAAAGAGCTTTACAAAGCTTTTATAATGTTACACTATAAAATTAATTTCTATTCAATTTATTTAATGATCATGAATTTAATGTTTAACCATGCTACTATACCACTTTTGAGAAACTGCTAAGAGAGTGATCTCTACATTGGTTGGTAATCTCACCCAGGCCTCTCTGAGGACGTAGACACATACACTCTTGACATTAAAACTGTGTTATCAACTTTTTTTTAGAGACAATGATAATGTTTTGATAAGTGTTTCTCTTTTACTTTCCCTGTCTCTTTGTCTTTTTGATAACTTGTTCTCAGAAATAACTAGATGATATAAATAGATGTGTGGAAAACAAATGGTTGGTTATCCAAAGCCAATGTTATCATAAATTATTTAAAATTATAGATGCCCAGTTATAAAATAAGCTGAAACTAATTTCACCCTTTTGTCAAGAATTTCTTTTTATTTTTTCCTTCCATAATGGAGCACCCAATTACCTCTAATACACTAGAGATTATCAAAATACTTACACATTCAGAATAGAATTTTCATTCTATAGTTTGAAATAATTGTACCAATAAGATGTTATGCCGTAGTGATACTGGAAAAAGAATGGAAAGAAGTGGAATAGAATAGACTAGACTAGACTAGACTAGACTAGACTAGACTAGACTAGACTAGAATAGAACAGAACAGAACAGAACAAAACAAGAAGTAATAATGGAAGGGAGAGAAGAGACAGAGTGACAGAAGCAGGAAGAGAAGGAGAGGCAAGAAGAGAGACAAGAAGGAATGAAGGAAGGAAGGAAGGAAGGGAGGGAAGAAGAAAGGAAGGAAGGAAGGAAAGGAAGGAGGAGAGAAGAAAGCAAGACTTCACAAACGTCTTGGATTATTCTATCTTGCCAAAAAAGGGACAATGATACATGTATACATGAAGGTTCTTCTTCCCTGTCACGTGCCCCCTCAGTTTAATTCCTGTCTTTTTCTTTGGAATGAATCTTAATTATACTGTGAAATCCCATGCTACCTACTGCTCTTTTATGGTTCAACTAGACTCAGATTTGTTGATCGCTGTTACTAAAATTCATGATTAGTCTACTAGGATTAAAATATGGAAGACCACTTGATTTAGGACATAGAAATGTGTTTTTTCTGTGAGAAAGATATTTGATGATGATTTATTACTGTCTTTCTTCACATATTTATTAATTTTTTTCTCCATCTCAGTTTTATATCAACAAATATAAAACATGCTCTTTTATTTTCAGGTCTAGATGTTGATGGAATATATCGAGTTAGTGGCAACTTGGCAACAATACAGAAACTACGATTTATTGTCAACCAAGGTAAGTGATTTCCTCACTTCAGATTTTTTTTTTAGTAGTTTTATCTCTAGCACTATTTCAGATTTTGTGTTGTATGCATAATGAATATATAATGATAAAATCTTTGAAGAGAAAACTGAAGTAAACAATTATCACCAGAGAAATAAAAATAAAATTATGTTTACATAAAAAAATAGAGAGGGAGACTAACTAATAGTTCATGTGAAATGAAGAGTGAGCGGAATATGATAAACTAAAAATGGAGACGAGAATAATTAAAGAGCAAAAGAAAGAAAAATAGCCTAACTTTTAAAAGTGTTACTGGCATACAATAGACACTTAATAAATGTTGATAAATGAATGAATGAATGAATGAGTGAGTGATGGAAAATTAAAGAGTCAAAATTATAGACATTAGAAAAATATATACTCAATAATTGAGAGCTAAAAATTAGGAAATGCATATATCATTAAAGAATTACAAATTAAAACAATAACGTGATACCACTACACAGCTATTAGAATGTCTAAAATCTGAAACACTGACAACATCAAATGCTGACAAGGATATGAAGCAACAGAAACTCTCATTCACTGGTGAAAATACAAAATGGTACAGCCACTTTAGAAGATAGTTTGGCAGTTTCTTATGAAAATAAACATTTTATTATGGCTGTATGTAGTATGGAAATTCTTACCATATTACACAAAAATTATACTCCTCGATATTTACCCAAACAAGTTCAAAACTTATGTCCACACAAAAACCTGCACACAAATTTTTGTAGCAGCTTTATTTATAATTGGCAAAACTTGAAAGCAATCAAGATGTCCTTCAATAGGTGAATAGATAAACCATGGTACATTCATATAATGGAATATTAGTCAGTGACAAAAAGAAATGAGCTATCAAAATATAAAAAGACTTAGACAATTATTAAATATGTATTGCTATGTGAAAGAAATCAGTCTGAAAATGCTACATACTATGTTATTCCAACTGTATGACAATCTGGAAAAGGTAAAGTTTGCAGACAGTTAAAGTTCAGTGGCAGCAGAGGATTTGAGGAGAAGCGGGGATGAATAGGTGAGCGTGGGATTTTTAGAGCTACGAAACTATTCTGTTTTGATATTGTAATGGTGGATACATGACATTATATGTTTCTCGAAATCTATATAGAGCACAACATAAAGAATGAAACTTAATGTGTACTATAGACTTCAGTTAATAATAAAGTATTGATATTGGCTCATCAATTACAACAAATGTACCACACTAATGCAAGATGTGAATAATAAGGGAAACTGGGCTGGGCGATGGCAATCAGTGACGGGAAGAATACAAGGGGTATATGGAAACTCTATATTGTTCCATTCAATTTTAATATAAGCATAAAGCTTCTCTTTAAAAAACAATGAATTTTTAAAAAATGAAAAAGTGGAAAATATTAAAAACAAGGAGACTAAATCATCACAGTGTGGTGTTATAGATAGTTAATAGGTTTAAAATTAGACACGTGGTAGAACCCACTCTCTCTACTTGTGTCCTTGGCATTTTACTTAACTTCTCTGTGTTCTGGTTCTAATCAGCAAATACAGGAAAAGTTTTGGGGATACCTTGGAAACAGTTGTGAGAATTACCTTAGTAACATAACAAACTCATGATAGAGTTGTTCGATACATGTAAGTTTTCTTTTCACTTAAAAACAGTCAATTATGTCTCTGGCTTTGGGAGAATTTACACAAAGACTTCATACTCTGGCTTTCCACCTAACTTCTAGCTAGCTTCAGATTCTCTGAATTTCCTTCACAATACATTTCTAACTATACTCCCATATTTACATACTGTTGTATTACTTAACGTTTTTGCATACTCTCTTGCCTCTACTTTCAATATCCTCCTATCTTTTCCTTACCACCCCACTTCCTGGCTGGTAGATTTCTCCTTAGTCTTCAAGGCTCAGGTTATGAACAATTTCCTCCTAGGTTCCCATTTCATTGGATAGTCGAATTTACAGTAATAGATATATATCTAACTTGGAAAATTCCATTTATTACAAGGCTCAGAGATATAATGCCATCTTTTGGAGAGAATATTATCACATGTATTCAGAGATTACATTTCAGAAACATTAAAATTTGAAAGTCTTAGAATAAAATAATAAGATACTGGTTGAAATATCTGCCTCTTCCATAAATCTCTATACACCTAAAATGGTAGAACCTGAATCATCCTTGTATCTTCCTCCATTAACCAGTAGTAGCCCTGGGTCTCCATAGAAGGAAATTCACAGTTAATATTTGTTGAATAATGTGTATGTGTATATATACGTGTGTGTGTGTGTACGTGTGTGAGTGTATGTTTTGCAGATTGAAGAAGTATTATTACTGAGAAGCATTAAACTTTCCAGCAGTTCAACTCAGGTTGAACCACCCTTTTAAGTGTTTACTGCAGTACTTTTGATCAGTGGCCACATGACTTTTATTTCTGAGAATCTCTGTAACTGAAAATCTCCACAGCTTTGCTTGCTCTCACTAATGTGAACCTTTGCCTTTCACAATTACTCTCCTTCCTGGGCAAAAAACAGAACTAAACTTTACCTCATTTACTCATATTGGCTGCATTAGACTGACTCAGAGCGCCCCTTCTGTGGGTAAAAATTAAATAAAATAGTCCCGGCCTCATTTTCATTCCTGTTTATAACCAGCTAAAATCACTCTTGTAATATATTTCATACTGAAACCATATCCTGATTGGAATTCTAGACAGCTGGGCAACACATTTCTTCTACAAAGAAAAATCTCAAAACAGAAGCCATGGTAGAAACAAACACTAGTTGCATTTCCTGCCTTAAAAAAAAATTATGCTCAGCAGTTTGAAAAGGCAAAAAAATATATATCTCTACAATGAAAATATGAAATCTGTCCATCTCATCATTCGCAATCCAAACTTCAGCGTCCTTGGAGGCTGTGAAATTGCTCATGTATCCGTGAGAGTTGACAACACAGAGCTGGACAGAGGCCTGAGTTGGTATCTGGTAGCGCAGAATTGTCAGTAAACTGTCTTCCTGGTTTATAGCACTGTCAGAATGCAACACACTCAACACAAATTATGCTACATTAAGACCTTTGATAGCAGTGGTTTTATCCAAGTTGTGTTGTGGAGGGTTTTTTTTTTTTTAATTAGATGATAAAAGAAATACATATACCAGCCTCTCTCAAATTTTGTTAATCAAATCATCTTTTGAATGAAATTTCTGGAGTGGACCCATAACCTTGGTGTGAACACCAGACCTTCCCCTTCATCTATACCCTGGTCTCTGACAGCAGAGCAGACTTAGAAGAGAATCAGTGCTGGATACAAAGAGGCCGAATGTGTACTTTGTGGTGTACATCCCTTGGGGTGTATATCTATGTGTGTGTGCACGCACACACAATTAAATAAAATGGCAATGTGGTGATAATTCTGTGAAAAGTGTAAAGCGATATGTGAATGCAGTGAATTCTTTTTTGTTTTCAAAGGTGGGACATAAATGATTTGGGCATACCCTTTTTGTCTTAACACCTTTTGTCTCCTTCATGTTCACATTCCACAAGGTTTCCTTTTTAGAAGACTCTAAATATACATGTTTAAAATGAACAAGCCCTACCCACCATTAAGCTAAACAAATGAAAACTGATTTGGGGGATTTTCAAGAACAGTTCAGTTGCAATTTATGTATTCACTAACTTTCTTGAATGCTATAATCATCAGCAATTCTAAATACACCAGTTGAATGATTCAATTTGTTTTGGTTTTCTATTTGACTCACTAAATCAGTAGGAATTGGATACCCTTATTATACTTCCAGATCAGATGGCATACAAGTTAAATTCAAAGTGATCACTTTTGAAAAGCTTTTCTTAATTATAACTAGTAATGGTGGTGACAATAATAATATTTATTATAAAAATAGCTAACACTTTTATAGTTTATTATGAGGCAGGCACTATACTAAGTGCTTTACTTACATAATTTAATCCTTTCTACTATCCCATAGAATAGGTACTATTATTGTTCTCATTATAAAGACTAGGAAACTGAAACTCAGAGATATTTAAACATGTCCTAAGGTCATACGGCATGTGAAGGAGCTAGATCTCAGCTCTCTCTGATTCGAGCCTATGCTGAAAACCACTGCCATGATTCAGCATAATTGTTGATTACCTATTTACAAAAGTGGAGATTAGTCTTTTCATGTTACATTCACTTGTTAGTGACTTTCTGTTTATACCTGCTTTCTGGTATTGGTAAGTGAAAGGTACTTTCCTAGGAGTTTGTCTAAAACTGTCCAAGAAAGAGAGATACCTGAGAAAACACCAAACATTGTAGTTACAAATAAGACTGGCACTGCCATCCTCTGTAGGGTTTTATATATCTATGTTTGACCAAGAAAGTGCCTTAACACAACATTCCATTGCAGCCTTCAGGAAAGGCATCACAGATTCTTGATTTACGGAGCTGTTGGTGCATTAGCGAGCAATGCTCTGCCCTATCTGTTGTATTTGGTGACAGCTGTCAGTGACATTTTGCTGATGTAACTCTTGCTCTCTATGAGGGCATCCCCCAAAGAAAGCTGGTCCATGACCTTAGATGTCAACCTGTCATCAGCCTGTGACACTGAGTTGATTCTTCAAAATGATCTGTGACCTGATGGTTTTCTTGTGTAAAGGTACTTTTGCAAAGGACAGACTTCAACATGGAGGATGCTGCATAACTGTCTTGAGAACATTTGTCAATGAGTGTTGGAAATCCCACCAGGCTGAATTCCCCCTCCTCCTGACATCAACACTCTGGTTTGAGCGGCACATTGAGGCTTATTGCCTCAACTCTAAATTCAATTCAGACTCTCTGTGGTATTACTTAGACATTCTCTTTCATCCTTTAAAAAAGGAGATGAGAAAGACCAGCATCCTTTTTGGAAAAAATCAACTATGAAGTTTCTCAAGCCCATGAGCCAATGGGAGGATGAACTATAACCCATCACAGGAATAACTGACTGGGAATTTTCCAAACTGGTGGTTCTTAGTACACAGTAACAAATATTCCCTCTAACCATTTATCTAAACCAGAAGAAATTGCTTCTTAGTGGGGTTTTAGACATGTATTCCATATGTAGAAAAAAATTAAGGGAAGATTCTGGAAACACCCTCCTTCACTTTTTCACACCAGGAGGAACGAAATATATAAATGCCATAAATCTACATGGCCAAGAATCTTAATTGGGTGTGTGGGTGTGTGGGTGTGTGTGTGTGTGGGTGTGGGTGTGTGTGTGTGCGCGCACGTGTGCGCATGCACGCATGCATACGATTGTGTGTGTTGTTTGAAATGGAAGAGGTTTTTTTCCCATTAATTTGCAGTCTTGCACTTTGCATATTTTTATTCACCCAAATCTTATTGGCATAATAATCAACATTAAATATTGGCTTAAAGAGAGTAATTTACTTATTTTGAACATGCTAAGAATAAGCTCCATCGAAAATAAACTATTAGGGAAACAATGTTTTGTTACCAAGTATATCTAAACTACTTTTATATAGATTCATGCCACAAAGCAAAGCATTAACTTTAATAGCTATCCCTGTGCTTTTCATATTATTTGTAGTATCGGAAATTGAATAAATGAGGAAAAAGAAAGAATGTGAACAATTGGCAGTGTCATCATGAAATAAGCAATTGGATGAAATAGAAAAAGATCTGGAAAAGGATTTCAAAACTTTTAGTTCTGTTCGTATAAAATAGCCCTCATATCAAATCCAGTCATTTTCTATTAAGTGTGTTTACAGTGCCCTCTTCTATTAAGTGTGTTTATAATGCCCTCGTATTATTTTTAAAATGCGATATTTCCTTAAGCCTACTTCACTCTCACCATCAAGCACAGCAGCAACAGAACAAACTGTGTTATTTGCTTTTTATCCCATTCCACAGGGCGGTTTTTTGGTTAAGTCGAATCATGGATATTGCACCTTTCTGGCTTTCGTGTGACAAGATTATCTTTTAACAATGATTTATTTTTTCCATTAAAGCTGAAAAGATCACTTGATCATAAAAGGGCCAGACTTTAACATCATTCAGGGCTTTGGAAACTTTCTTAGACCTCATTTTTCAGCTACATTGAGTCAGGGAGTTCAAAGACTACTGAGGACAAAACTTGTATTGCTTTCTGGCTGCTTAAGGAAATGCATTGTCATTATTAAACAATCTGAACACGGAGGTCAAAATAATCAACTCTTCACATTTATACACATTTATATAACATTTAGTGTTTTACATAATATTCTAATAACAACTTAATGACTACTTCTAGTCTTTAAAGTACACAAATTCTGGTGACTTATTTTAAAATAAAATTATATCATATGTTTATCATACCTTATATTTTATAATTCATTACCTACCAAGCAATAAGGCCTGACCTAATGCTGTGGTGAAACAATTAAAGGCAGAGACCATCTAGTGGGAAAAGAGCACCAGATAAGGATCGATGGAACTGCTTCTTTGTCTTGATTCTGAGTGATTTGTCTGTCTAATAGAAACTATTTTCACCTCTTTGAATCACAGACTCTTCATTTCCAAAATGGTAATAGTAATGAAAATGTGAAAACTTTAAAAACTCCGAATCAGTTCAGTAATGTTTAATATTAACTTTAATTTAGATGACAAGTAGTCAGATGAAATCAGATCAATATTAATTAGTTTACTTAATATAAACATGATATTAAATATTAATAATCAAGTTTAGTTTTTGCATCCACATGACTGAACATTCTTTAATGATATTAAGATTCTTTTTCTAGGAAATAAAACCAAATATAAGAAAGCTTTGGAGACTCTCTGCTATCCAATGATTCATCTCATTACTAGTCAAATTCATAGGACTTCTGGGGTCCTGGACACAAAAAAGAAATTTAGTTTTATGTTATCAATAAGCTTTCGGGAGAGTCCACATTCCAAAAGAATAATCCCATGATCATTGGTGTGAGTGAGTTAGGTCTACTAATTTTTTAGATCCTAATTCAGTTGTGGCTTTTCCATGTAGATTTGATCATTGAGTCCAGAAATTAAATCACTCAGATTTATGCAACTGCCAGTCCCCCAAGGAAACCCTCAAGGATACTTACAAAATTCCATTATCATCATAAATCATTATCGTCACCATTAGAATTAATGAGTGGTTACTAAAAATTTCAGGAAAACACCAAGTTTATTTCTGCTCTATTCCCTATAGCACTGGTTCCCAGCCCTGGTTACATTTCAGAATTGTACAGATTATCTACTGCTGCATAACAATATTACCACCAACTTAGCTACTTATAGCAACACACACATTTTTTTATCTCCCAGTTTTGGTGAGTCAGAGGTCTGGGCGTGGATTAACTGAATCCTCTGTAAGGCTACAATTAAGGTGTTGGCCAATGGTGAGTTCTCATCTGATGGCTCAATTGGAAACAGGTCTGCTTTCAAGCTCACATGATTGTTAGCAGGATTTAGGTCCTTGTGGGTTGTGGGACTTAAGGTCTTAACATTACTGGCTGTTGGCCATAGGCCTTGTGGACCTCTCCATAGGCTCTCCCACAATATAGCAGCTGCCTTCATCAAAGCAGCAAGAGAGAAAGACTAATAGCTAAAGCCAAAGTTATAATCTTATGTAAGATAATCATGAAGGCTATATCTCATCACCTTTGATACATTCCAATGGTTAGAAGTCACAGTTCCTATCCATACCCTAGGAGAGGAGATTAGGCAAAACATAAACCCAAGGAGAGGGAGCTGATTGGAGGTCATTTTAAAGTCTGTCTGCAGCAAGAATCAAGTGGTGGACCTTTTAAAAAACTAGGATTCTGGAGCCCAGTCATAAAAACGCTGATGTAAAAAGTCTGGAGTTGGAACTAGAGGTATGTATTTTAAAAGAAAAACAGCTTAGTTTAGTCAAGCACATAGCCAGGCTGGGGAACCCCTTCACAATATCCAGTAAGTTTTATTCTGGCTATCTAGTGGAGACAAGACCTACAAGCCATAAGACATATGGTATTTATGTTTGAGGAAAACAGAAATAGACCATGAATCTCTTTTTTGTTAACAAGTTTTCTAGTGATGCAAGGTTTTATTTTTGACTATTGCTCGATGTAATAATGTTCACTAACTTTTGTGAACTCTCGACTCATTATTTGGAGTATAACTTAAAAAAAATGCCATGGACATAACATGTACATTATTAGTATGATTAAAATTACTGACATATTTTTCACAACAGCACTTTTCCAGTGCTGTAGATTCTGGAATAAATGAAAAAGAAAGACCTTTTACCTACGGATGTGCTAACAAAACTAAAGAATAAATAATATTTTAAAATGCAACAGAATAATGCTGACGCTACTGATAGTTAGCATTTAATTGAGAACCTACTTCATGGCAGGTATGCAAAATTAAAGTTATCTCTAACCCTCATGAAAATTTTCAAGGTAGATAAACTTTATTATCCACATTATTCACACAAGAAAACCATGGCTCAGAAAGATTAAGTAACTGTTCTAAGGCCACAAAATTAATATGCTCTGAAGCTAGACAGTGAACTCATTTTAAATTTACTCTAAAGAATATATTGCTGGTTGCTGGATTCAATTTACCATGGGGGAGAGGGCAGAGAGAAATTTTCTTCCTTTAAGCATCAAAGAATCAAAACCACTTATTCTCCTTATAATGCTATACTATAATACTGTAAGACCAGTCTGTGTGACCTTTCATAAGAAAAAAAAAAAAAACTCATTTTAAAATATCTTTTTTAAAATAAATAACCCCTAACTGCAACTTCATCAATAGTAGGAAGCTTAGTTTATCTTAGTATCCGCAATATAGAAAAGTGTCCAATAATCTGTATGAACTAAGGATTTGTTTCTACAAAATAAAATAAAAGAATGATAAACTTCTATTACAACCAACTCTATATCAAATGGTGTCATTGGTATATTGTGTTAGGTGCCATTTCTGGGTGTCTCAGTAATGAAAACTCAAGTTATATTTTGCATTATATTTTCCTACAATTTAATGCTTGATTTTAGATTAAAGAATAATGCAACAGAAATGAAGAATTGAAAATCCTGCATCCCCATTCTCTGTTTTGATAAGACAAAGCTTAAGGAGGGATGACTTGCTGTTCCTCAACAAAGTATATTATTAGCAATTGGCCAACTCAGGCATGATATTGGGAGGAGAGGTACAACCTGGTTTGCCATTTGGGCTCTCCAAGATGTTGGGAATAACTAGGTAGCAAGAAAAGCAAAACTGAATAAATAGTAATGAAACTTCATTGCTCTCGTTAACCCCATGCGCTGAGTTTTCAAAGTATGCCTGTTTTTTTTTATGCACAGGAAGTCCCTGTTCTTGGTAATTACAGCTTCAGTGACTCAAATATATTTATATAGCACCTCTTTTCCAAAGCACTCCATGTAGTTTAGAAGCACTTTCTAACAAAATTGTGCTATAGGAAAAAAGAAAAAAAAAAGTATTCCCATCACCTCGGAGCTGCTTCTTAAAAAGAGAAGTACCAGGTGCAAGGTCAGGAAAGAATTTTGTCAAGTCTCCATGCACACTCTGAAGATAAGTGTCCAGAGTTTATAAGGATAGAGTCTAAAACAATGCTCAGATGAAAATCTGAATGATTTTGAGTCACATAGACTTCAAAACCCATTTTTTCTTATGCTCTCGTATTCATGGGCCCACTGGAGAAGAAGTGACAGGTATTCCTGTCGGCTCTCCTCTCTGAGAGACCCAGCACATCAGAAACAATATGGAACTGAGAGGTAAGCTTCATAAAATAAAATTTGGCCTTTACATCATTTATTCATCAACATACACCTAAAAAGTTCTTACTATGTGTCAAGCAACATGCAGGATACTGGAAGTACAGCAGCAAATACAGCTAATGACGTTCTCAATAATGTAGAGCCTATATTCCCATGGATAGTCCAGTCCAATAACCAAGAAGACTGGTGACTTATTAAATTTAAATTAGTGAAAAATACTAGGTTCTGCAGGCCCTACATGTTCTTCTTTCCCACCTCTCTGATCTCACCATGTTCCTCTCTCTCATCTCATTATTTTCCAAACATTGTCTTCCTGTATTTCTCAGACACATCAAGTTCATTTCCTTCCCAGGGCTTTGGCTTTTGCTCCTATCTACCTGAAATGTGCTTCCTTCAGACTCTCACAAGATTCACTCTTCTCAACATTCAAATCACATTCAAGGACGTTCTTGACTAAGCATCTAAAACATGCCCCCACCTTACCTATCCCATCACTCTTCATCCCAATACCTTGTTTTTCTTCTTCAGAACACAAACTCTCTGAAACAGCCTTGCTTCTTTATTTGTTGTTTTGGTGCCTGCCCTCCTCTCTATACTATGGTCTCTATATGATCAAAACTTTGTCTGTTTTGGTTACCTAAGTATCCTCTGTTTATTGCACCTGGTACATGACAGCCTTCAAACAAAGATTTGTCAAATAGGAATGAATTCAATAAGTGAATTAATGAGTAATGTTGGACCACTGGTGATAATTAGGCCCTGATCAAAAGGTAACCTTAGGACCAGGAAGAAATTTATAGCCCTAAGAAAGAAAATCTTTAGAATTTGAGAGTCCATTTTCAACAAGTCCAGTGAACCATATACACTTCTCCCCATCCCACACCCACTTCTACCCAACATCACAGTCTGATTGTCTAACATGGACCACACAGGAAAGACTTGGTGAAAGGAGGAAGTGACTGCCAAGCTGGGAGAGCAGAGTCAGCCCTAACAACCTGGCTCATTAGGCCACGAAAGATGACCTAAGCAGTGGATGACTTCCAACAAAGGTGGTACTAAGACCACAGTCAGGACTGTCATCTACATGTATGAATTTCCAGAGTGTGATTCCTCTCAGCGGCATTGCTTGTTGCCAAGGCCCTGCCAGCCCCATATCACTCTGCCAAAGGACACCTCTGATCTAATTGCAAGTGACTTTCTTGGTCTTGCCATGGCTCAAATAAAGTAATACAAACTACAGAGCATATGAGAAGAATCAAGGAAAGAGAAAAATTAGTTTGAAGACTAAAATAAAGTTTCAGTTTTCCTAAGGAAAATGTTAAGTGGGGATTTAGTCATTCTAGGTACTGGGAGAGCCTAGGGGAATCAGACCGTGGGGTGTGTTAATTTTGTGTCAGGAGATAGATAATAAGCAAATATGCAAGATGTATATGGGTCATGTCAAGAATCAAGATATAGCGGCATGATAGAGAATAACTGATGGAGATGAGAGGGATGGATGGCCCTTAGATTGGAGGAGCTCTTTGAGGAGGAGCCATTTGAGTAGAGACCAGATCTGATAGGAAGGAGAGAGCCATGCAAAGATGTGGGAGGAGAGCAGAGCAGGCAGAAGGAAACTGACTCTGAAGAACAAGTGCTTGTATGAGATTAAGACATAGAGGTCAGAGGTGAGCAAAGCCAGCCCAGCAAGGCTCTTGCAAATCAAGGTAAGAAGTTTTGTCTTTCATTCTAAGTCACTATGCTGGAGAGGGATAGAAATCAGGATATAATCTGATATTATTTTTAATCTTCTGGCTATTATGAAAAGAATAAATTATAGAGGGTAAGACTAGAAATAGGAGAATAGTTAGGAAGTTGTTATAGTAGTTCAATTGAGAACTATAATAATGATTGATTTATATGAGGTAATCTCCATATTCTAATTTGTCTCATTTTTCATATGCACTTTTAGCCATTCCTTTTAGGCAACAAAGTGTAATCAGAGCAGTGACCCAAGAGTCAGAAAACCTGAGTCTATTTCCATATCGTCTCATATCAACGCTAGCTGTGTTGTCTTGCCCAAGTCATTTAACCTTCCTAGGATGATTTTCTTACCTCTAAAGCAAGACTATCTGTTCTCTTGAGATGGATTGATGGCATGTGAAAATGGTACAATATATAGAAATGGAAGTTATATAGAAATGTGTTTCTCACAATCGTCCTAATGAAGATATCTATTGTAATATACTGAGGTATATGGCTTTTTACAGTAAAGAATATTTGATAAAGGGCTCATCTCATGTCCTCCTTGGATTATTTAAACATAAAGAATTTTCCCTGGACCACCCCAAAACACAGGAATTACTGCTCCTTTAAAATCCTGTACTTGGCAGTTTTGACTACTTAGTACACAATAATCTCACATTGTATATATTGTCATATATTATTAGCAAAAATTATGTGCATATCTTATCTCTTTAACACACTGAACACTTAAGAGCAAAGCTCATATCTTTTAAGTTTGTCTACACTTCAAACAATATCTTGCACTTGATAAAATCTCTATACATTTTAATTAACTTGCTGATTAGATCCAAGGTTGGGCCATTTCCTTTAAAAAGAAGGTGGGACATTTTGCACATGCTAGAAATCAGTCTCAGATGATGTCACTGTATATTGCTGAACTCTGTTCCAGAAACAATGGCAAGAAATGCATAAAATGTTAAGACTAGGTACTGCTGATTTTTATTGTCTGCTTTTTTTTCCCAAACTATTTCCTAATTTCCTACAATGAACACATATTTCTTTTGAAATAAGAAAAAAGATATGTCTTGTTTTAAAGAATTATGTAAATCCTCTTTAAGAGAATGGAGTTTACTCCTTAGAACATGTCAAGAGAATGTCAGTACTTGAGTTTTCTAAAGCACTATTAAATGATGTCTCACTAGATCTTTATAAGAAAGCTATCTACTTCATAGATGAACAAAAGTCCCTATGAGGTTAAATGAATTGCTAAAAGTTGTGTTTGTTCATTTAGCTGATGTTTCCAAAAGGCACTATGTGTCTTGTGATAATCCAGGGACGTACTGGATTTAAAGCCCAGCTATGGTCTCCTAATGCCTAGCCTCCATCCTGGAGTCTCTCAGGGCAAGCAGGGTGTCCAATAGTCTACTTAAGATAATATCTGTGAGATTCTAAAAGGCCCATTGGAATGATTTCGCTTAAATATCGGTCTTCTTGCTGTTTCACCATCTCTTCAGTTTTTCCATTTCTTCAGATTATCTTTTTGTGGCATCCTCACCCTCTGCTACATTTTTCTTAGTGAGTGCCCTAGTCTCCCTTATTGTTAATCTATCCCTTTCAGGTTCCGAGAACCATAAGGGTTCACTCACCTTTCCCTACTGAGGATATTGGAATTCAATGTCCCATTAGCCACAGGGGAAAGAGTATATATGAGTATTATCATTTGATTGGTCCCAATATAAAGAATAGCATTTCTCTCTTTCCAAGCAAGAAATGCACTATCACTGGTTTTGCTGACTGATAAACTCTGCTCCTGAAGACAAAGCTCATGATTCTTAGAATAAATCACAACAAGAATTAACTTTTTTTCCACTGTGTTCCCATTGCATTTTTTATCAGCAGTACCACACTGATTTTAGTTGCATCTCTTTTCCTTTCCTGACTGTTAGATGCTGGAGGATGAGATGTACTTTATAGTCACCTCTGGATTCCCCATTATATGCCAATCACCTTATGGGCCCTCAATATCATTGGGCCTGGCAGAACCTCTTACTTCTGCTTGTCAAATATTCAGCTAGGAGAAATACATGCCTTGACATCAACATTTCTACCCCAGAGATCTACCTGACTTGAAACTGGGCTCAAACATCAATTAAAGCATAGAGGGGTTGTATATTTAGAGGCTTCAGGTCACCCTGCCCTCACTCCTGACAGCTCCAAGTTGTTGAATCTTAATGAACCCGCTTTCTCCATATTCATACCTAAAGCACCCATCTTCTTCATTCCCTCTCTACTTCTCTCTGTTTCCCTTACCAAATGCTGAACTGTATCATTCCCGT